>NC_088359.1:21555000-21775000 GCF_036884655.1 Musa acuminata AAA Group
ACAGGTACAATTTTAGCAAAATTGCACAATACAAGCAATTAACTTTGGAAGAGGCTGAAGAGAAAATGAACAAGAGGAGACATAATGCAACTGGATATGAAAGGTGGATGATGAAGGCAGCAACTAACGGGGCTGCTGCTTTTGGTGAAGTAAAGAAGAATGAGGAAGCAAGCAAAGGTGAGGCTGATGGAAGCAGTCGCCTTAAGAAAGGAAAGAACAGTGATGATGGAGAGCATTCTGACAAGGGTGAAGAAAATGAGGATGAAGAGGAGGCAAGAAAGAATAGGCTTGGACTGAGCAAAAAGGGTGTTGATGATGATGAAGAAGGTGCAAAAGGGGGTGAATTTGATCTTGATGATGATGACATTGAAAAAGGTGGGTCCCAGTGTTACTGTTGTTGATGTTTTTAATACCTGTAATTTCAGAATAGCTCTTTCAATAGTGGTATAATAAATCATGTATAGTGTTGTCTAGTTGTCTATAAGTTCATGGTCATAGAATATCCAGTTACAGATGTTCACTGAATAAGCTAAACCAAGTCACCATGCGCTCAGGTTTGTCTGAGATAAAGGAACACATGAACTGAGTTGGTCTAAGTTGAATTCTGATTAGGGGATTGATACACCATACATGTGTTAATTATTTGTGGATGATATCTGATTCCATGTAAACTCACCACTATATCTGCCATAAATCTGATTGGGATTATTATCATCCTTATCTGTACTAAACAAATTTAGTACCTATCTGATGTGTGTTTTTATCTGCTGATCGGTTCATATTCTTTTACATCTTTTAGGTGATGACTGGGAGCATGAAGAAACTTTTACTGATGATGATGAAGCTGTTGGTAATGATCCAGAGGAAAGAGAAGATTTAGCTCCTGAGATTCCTGCTCCCCCTGAAATTAAACAGGTATCTTTTGCAGAAGTTTATGGCATGAAATTTTTTAGGCTTATGGCAACTACATCTTCCAGCAATGCTAGGATGAGATTTGATTTGTTGGATTTTTTTTCTTCTTTTTTTTGCATAAGATTTGACACTGCCTTAGATTTTGTCAAAACATAGTTTCTGAGGGACAATGGATTAATTGTTTCTTTAGGGATTTTGGGTCTTTCATCTTTGTATATCTGCCTTCAGATTATTCAATAAGTTGATTTCATCAACTGCATACTGACATGATGCACTCTGAATCATTATATCCTTTTGTATCAGTTTGTGGATCGCTTCTGCTGCTACTGAGCATAAATTCACTAGTCACCCTCACATCTTGTTGCATCCATGGTTTGGGTTGAGTTGTTAATCATTTAGGCTTGTTACTTATTAAGATCAGATCCAGTGAGCTTAGGTTTCTTGATATAGTTTGAATCAATTTTATAGTTATTCTTCGTAGGATTCAGTCTCAGTTCTGGATCAGTTCATGTCCCTTTTCTAGTTGGTTTTAAATTATCATTATTTGGGAAAGGGCCACGAGACATACCGCTAAAGGAGTGGGCAGCTAGGCCCTTAAACAACCAACCATATATGTGTTTTAAGAATCTTGTTTGGACTCAAGTAGGTGGTAATTTATTATATTCTTTGGTTCGAATGTCATAGGTTTTCTTGAACCGACTTAACAGATTGGAAACTGAAATTGCCTTCTGGTTTCTACAGAACACAAATTTTCTTTAAATCCTGGAAGAAATATACTTGGGATCCAGTGCTTGGAAAGAAATTTATAATTGCTATTTACAATGATTATTACATCCTATGAGACTCATTCTGACTGTGTCGCTTTAATATATTTAAGCCGAAAAGTCGTGCCCTTAAATAATGATGTATGGTACTATGGTCTACATTTTATGAATGAAGGAATAAAGGAATCCCTCGTATGCCAGACATGCCCTGGTTGCTCTCTTCTCACTTATAGTAACCCTTTCTTTCCCTGCAGTATTTTCTTCCTACCATCCTTGATCCCTACCTTCTAATGTGCATTCTATTTGCTGTCCTGATCATAGATCTTAAGATGATATCAAATTGATTAGTTGAGATATTCATGATGGAAGGCACCACCATGTGGTCTGAGATTTGGTGCTTTGCTTGCATCACATCTATGATCAGTGGTACTTCTGTTCTTTGATTTACTTTTTTCAGAAGACTTTCATAATTTATGGAAACTTGAGATATGAAGAAAGCAAGTAGTATTATTGTCATGGGCTCGAGAGACTTGTTGACATGGATATGATCGACAGGGCAAACACCCAAAGTCTAGATATGGCGATGCTATATCTATATGTATAAAGCAAATAAATATGCATATGCATTCTATTTGCACTACTGTCTGCACTGTATCTATATAGATGCTGGTGTTTTGATTGATTTATTTTTGAGCGGTTATAGATGCTGAGAACTTGTCGTCATCTAGTAGTTGCTTATCTATATCAGAGAAGCCTTCATTGTTCTCCAACATTTAATAATGATGCAAATTTTAGTAAATATTGAAGCTATTGCTAATTATAAAAAACAGTTTCTGATATTTTAAATTAGTTTATAAAATTAAGAAGCTGTGCCTTTATTCATTTTCTGTTCGTCAAACTTGATTAATATGTTGTCTATATGTTAACTTGGTCTTCTAGGAAGTTTTCTTGGCCAATAATGCTGGTTTACTATTTGTAATGTGCACAGGATGATGAGGAGGAAGACGAAGAAGATGGTGGGTTGAGTAAATCTGGAAAGGAGTTGAAAAAACTGCTTGGACGAGCTGCTGGATTAAACGAATCTGATGGTGAAGAAGAAGATGATGATGACGATGTAAGTGTTTATTTGGCATTTCACAATCTGTGAGTTTGTCTACTCTTTCTCATTGTTTCTCCATGTCCTCTGGATCATAGGATGTGCATGCTGTAATAATTAGTCTGGTAGTCTGGTTGTGCATGCTGTAATAATTACATGTAGGATCCTTTTTTATTTTGCATTGCCTTTTTGACAAGCATCTTTCTTTCCTTTGGACTGTATGAGTCAGTAATTGCTAGATTGTGTGGTAATGCAATACATATACATATATAATTATGTTATTCACAGATTATTTGGCTTATATGTGTTTGGATTTATTTATTTACAACTACACAAGTTGTTAAGATGTTCATGTTGTAGCTATATTTTCTTTTAAGACACACATAGACTCCATTAAAATTTTTGGTCATATGTGTCTCCATCAAAGATCATATCCACAATCATTGAAATGCTAAATTCTTGCAATAAAACTGAGAACGGTATATGAATATATTCTTCACAGTATATATATGATTTCAAATGGTTGCTGCAACATATATATGCATAACATTTAGTGTTTTTGCATACACTAATTACTTCACTGCAGATTAAGCTTTTCAGCTTTTCATTGTTTAAATTTCTCGTGTCATGAACCTTGAGCCACCTCGCTTTTGCGAAAAGTACATTTTTTGAATTGTTTTGACCATTTGGGCACCAAGTTGAAGCTGAGATTCTTCTATGCTGTTGTACTGAAGGTCTCCAACAATTGGAATATTGGAACCTTCACAATCTGAATGTGTACTTTTCTATTATATTATCTTTCTAACAAGCTGAGATTCTTCTGTTGCTAGGATTTATGACATGTTACCAAGTTTATTGGGCTGTCAAGATATTCTATAAATCATATTGTTTCTATAAATCTTAATATTCTGTATTTCATGTCTAGGATGATGAAATTGGCATGTCTCCTGTGCTGGCTCCAAAACAAAAGGATGCCCCCAAAGACGAACCAACAGAAAACACTCCCTCAAAAGCAGCACCTCCCTCTGGATCTGCCCGTTCTACTCCAACTACATCAAAATCATCTAAAGCAAAGAGGAAACCTGGGAGTGATGATGTGAAGAACAATAATGGTTTACCTGTGAAGAAGATGAAGGATAATGTATGTACTCCATTATATGATTCTTAGGATTCTTTGGTTTATAAGTCTTGTTGTTGTCAATGGCATACTGAAGCAAGTGCACTGTTGTTATTCAGTCTTGCATTTATGATAAATCAATTTTCTCTGTTTCAGCCAAGTGCTAAGGATGAGCTTCCCACTTCATCTAAATCTAATGTACCTCCAAAATCATCTCCTGCTACAACTTCCAGACCTGGGTCAACACCTTCTACAGCTCCAGTAACAGAGGATGAAATTCGAACTGTACTCCTTTCTGCCACTCCTTTGACAACACAGGACTTGGTTGCAAAATTCAAAGCCAGGCTAAAATCTCAAGAGGTTTGTTGATATTGTTATTGTTTTACTTTCTCTGAGGTTGATAATGCTGCACAGTTTCTGGCATATAGTTTTCTAGTCCCTAAATCAAACACCAGATTTTTCAGGGTAAAGGTGCAACCAAAGGAAGCCACTCTTTCAGTTTTCATGTTTCTGAAGTTCTTTGATTTCTCAACATCTATAACTTAGCATAGTTACGTACTTTGCCCCAGTAATTTGTAACTCATAGGTCGCTAATCATGAATCATTGTTCCCATTTTTATTGGAAATCTTATGTTGTCGTTCATGGGGATAACCTTACTCCTATGCATGGAGTGATAAGCTTGTCTTACCTCTGTTCCCCAGATTCTATAGTGGTGGGAGACTTGTTTACTGGGTTGTCCAGGGTTGCCTGTTTTGAGCATCTGTATCGGTTCTGCTAAACCCATAACCTTGTCCAACTATACTTGCTCGCTGTGAATACTTGGTTTTGAATGTCTATTCTTCTGTTTAACTGGAATTTCGGAGACCACGATATTGTATAGTTTGGCTAAAACGACTCTTGATTTTGTTATTACATGCTGTCTTTTAGGCATCTGGGAATGTTGCCTAGGTGATGAAGCCTTTGGTTTGAACCTTTCATAGGTAGGCTGATCGACATCGAATTCCCTCAGACCATCTGCAAAGTACTTAGTTTGTTTGGTCAGGTGAATTTATGTGAGTTTGTTTGTCACTGGGGCTTCAATGCTATTTAGGTTTATGAAAACTATGCGAAAAATGTTTCACCTAGGGATCCTTTTAAGTGTTCCATTAAATACTTTTACCTTTTTTTTGTGATTGAAATTTTAGCTCCTGGTTTGTACGCATCACACTCTTAGTTTAGCTATATCACTTCTTAGAACATCTGCAGTTGTTTGGTATGTGTTACACCGTTCAATTGCTTTCTAGCTTGTCAAAAATATATTCATGATTTCTATAACACAATAAAAATTGTTTCAGACTGCTAGTCTCTACTAATGAGATTGCTGCCTTGTCCCTTTCTGGAAAACAACTTGCAATTATCAATTGCTTTATTACCTGATATCACTCAAATAAATTTTTTGCAGGATAAGAATGCCTTTGCGGACATCCTCCGGAGGATATCAAAAATACAGAAGGCTAATGGTCACAACTACATTGTGCTGAGAGATAAATAGTACAGTGTCATATAGTTTCCTCGGCCTTCTGGTGATGTTGCATCAGACTTTTTTTGCCGAGTCTCCAAGGTTACCGCTCCTTCGAGTGCGACAAACACAAATCGGAATAAAAGTGTTATCCAATAATATTTGGAAAGGTTTCGGTGGATACTATAAAAGCAGGCTTAATTGTATATTTGTAGATTGTGTACTCGCCTGACTTTGCATGTGAAGACTCCGTTGCTTCACAGGCTATGCAGTTCTTGAAACCTTACAATGCAGTTGTGGTTGAAATGGCTTAAACTTGTTTAATTGTTCATTTGCACAAATTGATGTAGCTGTGACCTTTTCTTCTTGACTTTTAAATTCTTCACGTATATAGATGAATTAATTTGCACAAATTCATTTGTGCAAATTCTTCACCGCATGGTTGAAATGACTTTTAAATTCATTTGCACAAATTAATCGTATATAGATGAATTACCGTAATTCATCTATATACGATTAAGGTTTTAGGATTTGGAGGGATATGTATGTTAAAAAGTAAATATAGAGGGGAAAATCATGGATTTCGAAGGATGCTTCTGTAATTTTATCATGAAAATAAACAATCATCTTGAAATAGGTTTTCGTATTATGTATTTATTTGAAAAAAAAATGCTCATTTTATTGAAGCATTACAAGTGTCCGAGATAATGGTATTATTATACACTGCGTCTTAACCTAACCACTAGATTGCCTCTTCATAGTATATTAAAGCCAATACGGGTGCATGATTCTTTGTCCTTAATCGCCTCCTTAAATCAATTAAAACCTCTTCTCTCGAAAATAATGGTGGATGAAGTTTTAATTGATAATTACTACGGTCAATAGGTTTATGCATAGTATAATTGGTACCAATTAAAAAAGCTCTTATTCTTATCGGTTTACAATTTAGGAAATCAATTAACTAACATAAATTAAAATTTCGAGATACAAATAAGCTGTAATTAGTAGTGTAATAATGTACCCCAAAACCAAAATTGAAAATCCTATATCCACGCGTTACTCCCTCCACCCAACAAACGCTTGACACAGATCTCAAAGCACTCTGCAGCAAACCGCTCCGTTGTTGTACAGCACATATGTCAAAGCACCCTCCACAAAACTGCTCTGCTGCCATACGAGAGAGCGAGAGAGAGAGAGAGAGAGAGAGAGAGAGCAGGCTGGAGAGGAATTCGCGCGCCTCGACGGTCGCCAGCCGCCCGCGCCAGGTACGAAGTCGCCGCTGTCGCCGTGTCCTACGGCGTTGTTATCTTCGTCTGATCATGGAAGTTGCAGCTGTCGGATTGGATACTAGACCTAGAAGGAGGAGGAAGAAGAAGAGGAGGACGACGCCGGCATCGCTCTAAAGAGGTAGAACTCCTTCGTGCTCAGCCTCCAATAATAGAGTTCATGGATCTGGCAGGTATTTGTCGTTTTGTGAACTACATCGACTAGGTATTTTGCATCATACAATGTGTATCCTTTAACCTTATCTTTCTGCCTTTGCTGAGTAACAATGATCGATTCATGAATAGATAATTGAAGTCTTTTTCTCTAGTTCAGATGCAAAGGCGCATTTTAGTGCGGAATGTAGTCGACGATTTGCTTAACAGATATGATTTCAGAATTTTATCTGCCTTAAGTATTTCAGGAATTTAAGGGTTAGTGCGAACTTGAACTTTTCTTATAATAATTCACCCTGAGAACTCTTTCAAGCTCACTATCAGTAATTTGTCTTTCATGCTTTACGCCACACATTTTTAGAACGTGTATCAATCGGCATTGCTTGGAGTTTCATAGAGGTAAGGATGCAAACATTGACCCTCTTTGGACCTGCATTGGTGGGAGTCTCATGCTTTAGTTTTGCTCTTTATTTTCATTTTCTCTAGAAATTACGAGCCATTTTTTTGGTAAATGAAGTGAGATTGATTGGGAGAAGAATAAATGGGCTGTTCTTTGAGGCTTGTTTGTTGAAAATACAAACACATATGTTGAGACTGGCAGGAAGTATGATCTGGTGAAATAAGTTTGGAGTTCGATACTGGATCCATCCATCAGGCAGAGAAATGGGCTTCTGATATGATAGATATGAGCCTTTCACAAGCATGAGTAGATTTTCATTTCTTCACAGACAAAACACATTCAAGATTGTTTTGTTGTTAACAGTCTCTGTAATTTCTGCTAAACAAATCACCCTTGTTAAAGTGCATAATGTATATACTCTGTACGTCATTGAACACAAAAGAAAATCAATACATTGTCTGTCAATACAACCTTAATAAATTTGGATGTAATAAAGCCACAGTGAGAAAGTCGATAATTAATCTGTTTTTGTGAAAAGCTCATAGGTCAATAACAAATCAAAGCCAAATGAAAAAAAAATCTCAATATAGAAGCTAAAATTGGCAGATTCTGGTAGATTTTATTTGAGAAAAAAATTACCTTAGGTAAAATCATTAAAATACCTGAAAATCATTAAAATTTAGCTGAGAAAGCTAATATGACTTTGTGAATTTCCAGGAGTAGGCTTTTTTGGTACATTTATTCAGCCAACTGTGAATCTGCAAACTCTTCAAATTTTATCTTGTTTGCTTGACTATACAAGATGGTAACTTTTATCATTTCTTCTGGGAGGTCTCACATCCACAGAGCAGCATAGAAAATACATTAAGTGCCAAGTATAGGTAATCTGTCAACCAGTTGCCCGTGTCCAAGTCCACTGGCGCTCAACTACCAAAAGACAAAAGTTCTCAAGCTGGTTGAACAAACTGTGTCCCTTTCTTTTGATTTCATCAATAGTTTTCCATATGGGTATTGCTTAAATCTTGACTTGTGCTCTTGTCCAGTGATTTAAAAAGTGCTAGGCGCCAAAAGGCGCTAAGGTCAAAAAACGCTCGAGGCGCTAGGCGCTCGCCCGAGCGAAACGAGGCGCTAAAATATAAAAATATATAATATAATTAATAAATATAATTATTTAAAATTTTAAATAAAAATATGCTATTAAATTAAGAAAATCTAAGATACAAAATCATAATGTCACATTAACAAAAAGTTTCAAAATTTAAAATAATATATTATTAATCTAATAAATACAAATACTATTATTAGTATACTGTTAACAGTATACAGAAGGAGAAGAAGGAAGAGAAGTGTAAGGGGATGCTGACTGAGAAAAGAGGAAGTGGCAGTGGGAGCGGGAGTGGAAGTGTAAGGAGGCAGCGGCAGCAGGAGCGGCGACAGCGGCAGCGGGAGCGGGGGTGGGCGCGGCGAGCAGCGACAGCGGCAGCACCAGCGAGCAGCGAGGAGCAACAGTGGCAGCGGCAGCAAGCAGCAGCAGCGGGAGCAGGAGTGGCGAGCGGCGACAGTGGCAGCGACAGCGGTAGCGAGCAGCGACAGCAGCAAGCAGCGGGAGCGGTAGCGGCAACGAGCAGGGTTAGGGTTGGGCAGCGACAGTTGATATTGGTGCTTTAGTTGGTTCGATTGAACCAACTAAAGCACCGGAGACCGAACCAGACCTAAAACGTTGGTTCGGTCACCTGGTTTAACCCAGGCGCTCGCCCGAAGCGCCCAGTGCCTAGGCGGCGCCTCTTTGAAACGCCCCGCCTGGAAGTGAAGCGTAAATCACTGCTCTTGTCTGGACATATAAACTCAAAGATTCCCTACTGAGTGTTACTTGTTTAATCGATTAAATTTGGCATGGTCAATTAGTATTGGTTGAGTCTCAGTTCATGTCAAGATGGTTCTAGGATCCAACCATCTCCAGTCTTAGAATAAATTGGGTTTGGTCAAGATTCCCAACTGAAAATAACTTGCATATTAGATTAAGTCCGGTGTGGTCCATAGTTGCCACAATTATTTATGTCGAGAGGGTGGTTCTAGGAGCTACCCACCTCCAATATCAATCTTCATCCTGGGACAACAAAAACCACTGTCAAGTATTGTTTGAGAGCATAGCCCAAGAGAGCCTTCTATTGTGTTCTCCTCTCCAGAGTTGATCTGCACTGGGATACATACATACTATTGTGGTTTGTCCTTTTTATATGTTTTCAATATATATGAAGCTTAAATACTTCGCTTTGCATTTGACATGGCAGATTACTTAGCATTTTGATGTTTCTAAGTGAATTTTCTGTCATTGGTGGCTTACACATTTAATCCATTGTTGAAACTTATTGATAACTTGGTCATTAACATATCTAGTGGTATAATCTCTTTTCATACTGTTATGGAGATTTCTTTTCTGTAAATGTAAGTGCCTTTTGCTGTTGTACATTAGAATGTAATATTAGATGATGCTTTGCAAAGATGCTTCAACCTTTCTTATTTGCTAAGCTGATATCGGGCATTCCCATGATGTACAAGGTTGTTGAGAACTCATTTCATCAATTACACTGGGATGCCACTTTCATTCGGCACTGGTGATCATGGAATGTTTAGAACATTGCTGTGCCTCTTATTCCAACAACACTAACCTAAAAAGGATTTAAGATGCCATATTTAGATGAGTATATCATGTTAAACAAGCTTATGAACCAATTCATACATCCTTATGCAAGTAAAGGCAAATGCATAAACATTAATGCTTGAAAATTTCATTTGTGTCATTTATTCCTTTACCTACATATACAGAATGGCATGTTCTTATAATATAGCATGTTTTTTCTGAAAAAATGTTCAGGTCCTGAGTTAAAGGAAATGATTGGTAGCGGCATTTTTGCAGTTAACAATGATGATGTTCAATTAGAATCAGAGAATTCTTTTTTGACTTCTAGCTATGGGACATATTCACATAACTATCAGGTATTGTACTCTATCCACCATGAAAATTAAATACTGTTTAAATTTCTGAATTGTAGCTTTTGTAAAACTTTAATTTCTGTGTTTAATTTTATATACTGTGAAGGGAAGTGTTAAATGCTATAGTTACCCACACTGGTTATGATTTACACTTATGCACGAGAAATTTTTTTCACTGAAATTATTAATTGAATGCAAGATCTTTGAATTGATTGTGAACAATTATAAATATTTCATTTTGTGAGAACAATTAGATTCCTGACCTTAATTTTGATTGCCTATAGATATATGATTGTTTTATTGTGTAACCGTAATTTCTTTTTAATGCAATTGGCCAGTTCTGTTTCAATGGCAAAGGAACCATTTTACCTGAGAAACCAATGCTATTGGCTGGGGTTGCCAAGCAGCGAGAATTAAGTGGAACTCTGCTGAGTGAATCAGAACCTAGATTGAAGAAACGATTATCTGATGCGAAATCCAGGGAACTTAGTGGGCATGGCATCTTTGCTCGTCCACGAGAAGTTCCCCTTAGGCCATTGGCAGCACAATATTTGGAGCTGAATGACAAGGGCCTTGGAAGAACTACGCCAAGAAAATCACCCCCAACGGTAAATATTGCACAAGTCAGTCAGTTGATGCTTAAATTTTTTGGTGCCTCGACTTCTTTCCCCTTATGTTTCTCTTCCTAGATGTGCATTATATTGTGGCTTTCTTCCTACTGTCTTCTTTAAATATGTATATTTGATGGTTCTGTATTGTGACTATGGCAGCGTACTGCTGGTCCAAACAATTTCTTGTTTGGTGATGAAATTCCAGCCAGAACTTCCAAGAAAATGCATGCTAAGAAAATAGCAGATCTAATTGGCAATGGCATCTTCAAAGATGTTGCACCGCCAGGATTCTCTGAAAAGACACGAAGCAAAGCAAAGCTGAAAGAATTGATCGGTAATGATATCTTTGCTGATAGGAAGGATCCTCCTCGATACTACTTTGGTGGTATCCGCAAACCTCCAGGTGGTGAGAGCAGCATCACACTAGCTTGACATTTCATTTCTTGTGTTCTTCCTGAATGTTGTGTTAAAGGTATTTGATCCAAGTTGAGGTATCCTTCATGATGTTATCCTGGTATCAGATGATCTAATGATCTAGTCGATCCTGGAACTTTGTGACAATTTGTGACACATTTAATGTGACAATTGAACTTATTTCATTATAATTGCTGTTTGCCTGTTACCAGTATGGTGAACTACTCTCTTACTAAAGATATGCTACTGTTGTAGTCTTTCTGGAGAACAAGAGTGTCAGCCTCAGGTCTTACTAATTTGATCAAACCAGATTTCTCTTGATGCATACGAACAGTGGCGTGGCCATCGTTAAATGTGCTGATTTTGATTAAAAATAAGAATGAATATTAAATAAATAAACAAACAAAAAAAGAGAAAAGAATCCAAAGGTGCATAAGGATTCATCAAGATTTCTACTGGATTCAATTGGTAATCTAAATGTGGAGGGATTAATCAAGATTTATCCTAGGTATTGTCTTATATCCTAGCCCCCAATTTATGCAACCTCGATTGAGTTAAATACTTTGGGAATCCAATGTTTCTATTACCAATTTTAAATTTGAGCAGTCGGTGAAGCTCGATGTTGCCTTTAAAGAGGCATCGACCCTATGATTCTCTCCTCCCGAGGTGCTCAATTTTTGTGACCTCAGCTTCATACATTGTCGTTGTATCATCTCGAGCCTTCTAGTTTTCATTCACTTAGTTCCCAACAAATTATGTGGTTCTTGATGAGGAGCTTTCAGGCTCAAGGAGAGTAGTGTCTCAGATTCCACCTTGTTGTTGGTTACTTCAAATCTAAAACAAAGGGCATGCTCATAGGTCTACCTATCAGGTCCCTATAGAAACAGATCTACTCTACCCCTAGTGGCAAGTGGCAATAGCCAAATCATTTATATGGACTCATTGCCAATCTGCATTATGGTCTTTGAGGTTGGATAGGTGAGATTTTAGATAAAGTCAACTAACACTTGACTTTTAATTAGCATCCTTGGCATGTAGTAGATGTCGAGTTCAATCAACAACTTTAATTGCCCCCTCAAGGCATTAGATTTTGAAAAGATCTACCGGTTAGTGAATATTAGGGTGTTGGCATTAGAGAAAAACTCTGTCACTCCACACGTTATTGAAGTAATAAATCGATCTCTGAATACCTTCTACTTCTCAAATTAAGGTTGTGTTGATGACGAAGGAGGTGATGACCAAGCATAATCAAAGTTCATGTGATAGGTAAGAATAGATGTATTGTGGTATAATAGCCAGGTAGTTATTAGGCTAACAAGGGTTGTATAGAATCTTTCAGTAATATTGACATTGCTAGAGCTCTTCAAGACTTAGAGAAATCACTTATTGCTTGATCGAGATAAAAAGTGATTGAATACTGTAATATGCCCCATTAGCATTTGGACTTCCTTCACTAAGGTAGGTGGCTTTATCTCTTAGATGGTCCTCACCTTCTCTAGGTTTCATAGTAATCCCCCTCTAGTGAATGATGAACCCTAAGAACCTTTAAGATTAGACTTTAAAAATACATTTGATCGGTTTCAAACACATGTTGAATCTCATAAGAGTCTTGAAAGCCTCAATCAAGTCTTCCATGTCTGAGTGTATCTTTTTACTCTTCACGAATATATCATCCATATAAGCCTCCATATTCCGTTCAATCTATAACTTAAATATTTTATTTATTATTCATTGATAGATTGCTTCAATAACTCAAAGGGGGTAACTTGGTAGCATTATGTGCTAGTATCCATAATAAAGTGTTCTCTTGAACTTCGAATGTTATTTGGAGTTTCTTATATTTAGATAAGGCATCATATAGCTTATCTTTTAGACAAACATTATTCAGATCACTATAGTTAATACATATTCTTTATTTGTCATTAGATATTTTAATTATTATAATATTTGTGAGTCACTTCAAGTACTAGACTTTGGGGTTGCAATTGCTTTTAACAACTTGTCCACTTCTTCCTCGATAACTTATTGATAATCTAGTGTAAACTTTCATAGCCTAGAAAGTTGATGAGTTTTATTCTTTTGTCTTCGATGAGGGCTACCCCAACCCTTACATTCCAAACAAGGTGGCTTGGGTCCATAGAGACTTTGATCAATAGGTGATCCGGCGTGAGATATAGTGGTTAGAGTTTTGACTCATCTTACGGATCCAATTATTGGATTGACATTAGGGCCTTAAGTGTAAAGACACCAACACTTAAGCAACATTTATACTATTTGGTTAGGTTGCTCTATAGTTTTCGACTGACACAGGGAAACTTCATTATCATATAATGTGTGGATGCCATAGCTCAAAGATGTTGAAAGTTGACCTCCCAATGACAGTATTTAAGGTTGAGGGGATGTTGACTATCAAGAATGTTATTTTGATCATTTTCAAATAAAAAGTCAACCTCCCGATGATACCATTGTATGAGGGATGTTGTTTTGATCATTTTCTAGTATGGGCTCGAGCCAAATGTATTATAGAAATTCAACAAATCAAGAGAGGAGATAGATTTACCATTAACCAAATCAAGATAGAAGACATTTGGATGAGGTTAATAGAGTTCAAACTTATTTTTTAAAATACACTAAAATAGAGTATGTCAATTAAACTATTTATATCGATTATGACCCACTTGATAAGGGCGTTCATTATTCGAACCAAGACTAGCAAAGTAAGATCATAGTTTGGATTGAGATGGTTCACCTTCTCCTGAAGGTGATTTGTGGATCCTCGTTGAAGCGATGTCACTTCTTGATGTTGTTTCAAGCAAAACCTTTTTAGCCAAGGAGCTATCCCTCTTAGCAGACCATTAATGATGACATCAATTTGCATCTCTATGGGTAACTAGGATTATGGAGATATCTTTCCGAGTTAGTTTTTCGTAAGATGTCTACCTCTTATAAACTTTTATTATTGGTTCCTTTAATTTAGGATAGTTATTAGTATCATACTCGTGGTCTCGATAAAATTTTTGATATTTGACTTTGTCATGCCTTTTGAGAATAACCTCATTGGGTGGAGCTTCTTCGATAATCTCTTCTCTTTGATATAAAGAGAGACTTCAGTGAGACATTTAATATAATGAAGTTTTTTCTATTGAATCTTGGATTTTGATGATGAAATCAATTGATAAGTTTATGATCTAATCTATATTTTAAGTGACGCAGGACTAACTTCGATCAGAAAAAATAAATAGATTAAAGTAGGAGAAATCGGATGTTGGGTCGGAGTGAAACATGTCAGGAGATTGAATGTTAAGCCGGAGGATCGGTCGACGTACCGGTAAAAAGTCTTTGTGTTATGAGTTCGGGCATCGGGTCGAAAGATCAAACATTGCACTAAGGAGATCAGAAGTTGCAGGAGTCAATATATCGATCGGGCAATACGCTGAATGAGAGGACGATGCGCAAACGGATCGGACGATGTGCTGGAAGAACCAATGACTTGCCAGACAACATATGATTCGTGCTTTGTAATAATTTGTCTAGATCGAATTAGTTTAGGTCTAATTGAGTTGATATTGAGATAAAACAATATCAACTTAATTACAGGCTCATTGGGCTTGAGCTAGGGCTGTTTTGGGCCAAGTGATACCCATGCAACAATCCTTAGTAGGCCCAAGCGGTGCCACCGCTTGGGACTCGACCTCCCAAGTTGTCTGGGTGATGGTACCACCCAGACATAGTCTTCAAGACTATGTCAAGCGATGGTACCGTTAGATTGGACGATGGTACTACCCAATGTTAGTGTCAGACTAGACGGTTGTATCATTTAATATCATATTGACAAGTGATGATATCATCGATTGTCAATCTATCAGGATGTGGTACCGCCTAATATTGGTGATGGTACTGCCAATACCTCGAAAACCTAAGGATTTGAATTTTGGCTCTAAGTTTTGAACACATTTGGAATACACACGAAAATAGAGTAAAAACTCTATGATTCCAAGATTGTAAACTCTATTAAGTATAGAGTCCCTCATCCAAGAGCTTAGTGATAGTCCTAAGAGAGGTATGTGAGGGAACACTTGTAAAAGAGGGTTGTAAAGGTTCTCTTATAAACTCATGAAAAGGAGAAAGAGTGTAAGGGTAGTTGATCTTCGCTCGTTGAAAAAAGATCGGTAGTGGAAGTCGATGGCCTCGAGTGAAAAGGAATCGGGAGTGGATGTAGGTCACGACGACCGAATCACTATAAACTCAGTGTGCAATTTCTATTTTGCTTTTCATTATCATTGCTATTACCTTCTGAGTTAATTACATAATTCACTTAATCTAAGTCAAGCACTCTTTTCCGATATCGGTTTTTATTGAACATAATTTTTTTAAATTGAATTTTTTTTCGAAAGCACTAATTCACCCCCCCCCCCCCTCTTAGTGTCAACTTGGTCCTAACAGTTGGTATTAGAGCCAGTTTCTCTCTGTTTCGTTTAACACCTAAGAAAGATGACTTTTTTTGGCTTTTAAGAAGATCTTTCTATCATTCGTCCTCCTATGTTCAATGGGATGAATTACACATCTTGGAAAACTTGAATTAAAGTTTCCTTGCTTTCTTTAAATTTTGATTTATGGAATATAGCCTAATTTGGTTTTGAAAAGTCTTCCAAACTAATAAACGGATGGAATAATTTAGAAAAGAAGATTTTCTCCTTGAATGCTAAAGCGATGAATGCTTTGTTTTGCACTTTAGATAAAAATAAGTTTAATTATATTTTGATTTATAAAATTGCACATGACATTTAGCATACACTCGAAATCATGCATGAAGGCATGAGTAAAGTTAAACATTCTAAGATAAATATTTTGATGCATGATTTTGAATTATTTCAAATGAAGTCAAGTTAAACTATTATTGACATGTACACCCATTTTATGGATGTCATCAATAGTTTAAAAGCTCTTGAAAAATATTTTTTGAATCTTGAACTTGTTAATAAAGTTTTACGATCTCTTTCTAAAAATTGGGATCCGAAAGTAACTGCAATACAAGAGGCAAAGTACTTAAATAATTTTCCACCGAAATAATTTATTGGTTCATTGATAATAGGAAATGACGTGCAAGGTATATGATGAACATGCGAACAACCTTCCAAAGAACATGAACGATTTGACACTTTATACAAATGAAGACCACTCGAGCAAAAGCTCAAGTGATGATGACTTTAAACTCCTCATAATAAAATTAAAAGAAGCTCATAAAACAAGAATCTAAGAATAAAAATGAACTTAAAAAAGATAAAATAACTTGCTATGAATGCAATCGGTCGGGGCACCTCAAAAGTGAATGTCCACAATTGAAGAAGAAGATGCTCGCATAAAAGAAGAAAGCACTCAAGGCGACATGGGATGAAACAATTACATCCGAAAACAAAATAAGTGACTCAACCAAAACCCTTTTACTTTACTATGAAATTACTTGATGCATTTCTAGTAATTTTAAAAAATTAAAAAAATTAAGTATGACAATTGCATGTTAACTCCTAGCACTAAGTATGAAGAGTTAGATTCGCTTAAGAAGAAAAATGTATTACTACAACAAATAATGTAATGAAAATGTAATGAAAATCATGCTTGATGGTTTAATAATGTAATGAAAATGTTAAAAGTTTTGGTATCATGCTTGATGATTTTATATTATGCATGAGGATTTGAGGTAATGATGATTTGAAATCTTATGTTTTGAAATCATGTGTTACACTTTTGATCTTGATGATTTTTGTGATAAATCTTATTTTTTGGTTTTAAACATGATGTATGGTTTTGACATAAAAAAAAAACTTGGGCATGCTTACATGAAATAAATCACTTAAATTAGAATAAAAAAAATAAGAATGCATTATTCTTGAGAATGTCTCTATCCCTAAAAGCTTATCAAATCTTTCAAAAAGAGATTAATGAATTATTTATGTATTTTGAATCTCTCAAAAAAGTGATTTTGATGATTTGACAAATTAAATCTGAATGAGTTTTATTCGAATCATGAATTTTATACTCAAGATTTTTTGAATCAAGATCTTTGATCTCCCAAGATTTCTTTTCACCATTTACTAAAGAGGAGAACTATCCATATAAATCATGGTTTATCTTGATTTTTTGATTTTCAATGACTTAAGTTTTTCATTTGAATCAAGATCATTTATTATGATTCATCTTTTCACTATTTGATTTATCCAAAAGAATCATAATTTGTCTCTTGATATTCACAACTTAAAATTTGTATTCATGAATTATATATCTCATCACTAAGTTAATTTTTATTGATATATTTCATGTGATGATTTGAAAAATAATGTAAAGGGAAAAGTTTTACACTATTGTAATCTTCCCTTCTTTTTGACAATAAAAAAAGGGGAGAAAGAAAATTGCTAGCATCTAAAGAGAACCATAATTGCTAGCTTGAATGTTAAACTTAGGCATGTTAAATCTCCTAAATGCATAAATTCTTCTTATACATTTTTTGGATCATGATCTTGATTTCTCAATTATTATGACTTGAGTTTTCCTATAAATCAAGATTTTTTCCTTTAACTAAAGAAGAGATGTATTCAGATTAATCATGATATATCACTTGACTTCTTGATGTTTATGACTTGATTTTTATTATATACAATTGACTTGTATTTATGATTTGTATATCTCATGATATGATTGAATCATTGATGTAAAAAAGAGAAAAATTATACTATTATATTCTTCCTTTCTCTTTGACAATAACAAAGGGGGAGAAAGTCTTGCTAGCTTACACATCGCAAAGAAAATATAAAATTGCTAGCTTGCATGTTCTAAAATATTGTAAACTTTGCTAACTTGCATGTTCTAAAATGATGTAAAACTTGCTAAATTTGCTTGCTTGCAAATTACAAGGGAAAAAAATTGCTAGCTTGCACATCTAAAGAGAAGTGCTAGCTTGCACATTTCAGGAGGATGCAAAAACATGCTATCTCGCATATCTCAAAAGAAGTAAAATTTTACTAACTTTCATATGTAAAAAAACTCACTAGCTTGCATGTTCAAAACTTGCTATCTTACTAGCTTACATATTTCAAAATTTTGCTAAGTTGTACTTTTCCTTTTTATTGGTGACAAAGGAGGAGAAGGTATGATGATAATCATATATGTAATGATGATTTTATATTTTAAAAATATACATGATGATTTTTTATTATGGATGCAATACTTGAACTTATGATGTATGTAATAATATGATGTAATGCATGATTGAAATTATGGCATGTTGATAGGGAGAGTTTAGTTTAAACTTTGTCATCAAGTGGTTGTCATCATCAAAAAGGGGGAGATTATTGAATCTCAAATTTTGATGATAAAATCAATCGATAAGTTTACGATCTAATCTGTGTTTGAAGTGACGCAGGATTAACTTCGATCAGAAAAGATAAATATATTAAAGTAGGAGAAATCAGACGTTAGATCGGAGTGAAACATGTTAAGGAGATTGGACGTCGAATTGGAGGATCGGTTGACATATCGGCAGAAGGTCTTTGTGTTGTGAGTTCGGGCATCGAGTCGAAGGATCGGACATTGTTCCAAAGAAATCAGAAGTTGCGGGAGTTAACATGCCAATTGGGCAATATGCCGAAGAAGAGGACGAAGCGCCAGAAAAACCAATAATATATCGGACAATATATGATTCATGTTTTATAATAATTTATATAAGTCGAGTTAGTTTAGGTCTAATTGAGTCAGTATTGAGATGAAACAATGCCAACTCAATTAGGGGCCCATTGGGCTTGAGTTAGGGCTGTTTTTGGGCTAAGTGATGCCCATGTAGCAACTCTTAGTAGGCCCAGGTGGTGCCACCGTTTGGAACTCGACCTCCTAGGTTGTTTGGGCGGTGGTACCGCCTAGACCGGTGGTGATATCTCCTAGATATAGTCTTCAAGATTATGTCAAGTGGTGATACTACCACACTGGGCAGTGGTACCGCCTAATGTCAGATTGACAAGCGGTGGTACCGTTAATTGTCAATCTATTAGGCGATGGTACCGTTAGTACCCCGAAAACTCGAGGATTTAAATTTTGACTCTAAGTTTTGAAGTCATTTGAGGTCTATAAATACCCCACAATTTTTTACTTGAAATACACATGAAAATAGAGAAAAAATTTTGTGATTCCAAGGTTATAAACTATTTTAGTATAGAGTCCCTCCTCCAAGAGCTTATTGATAATCCTAAGGGAGGTGTGTGAGGGAACACTTGTAAAAGAGGGGTGTAAAGGTTCTTTCTTGGACTTGTGAAAAGGGGAAAGAGTGTAAGGGTAGTTGATCTTCTCCCATTGAAAGAAGATCGGTAGTAGAAGTCGATGGCCTCGAGTGAAAAGAAATCGGGAGTAGATATAGGTCATGACGATCGAACCACTATAAACTCGGTGTGTAATTTCTATTCTATTTATTATTATTATTATTATTAATTTTTGAATTAATTATTTAGTTCACTTACTCTAAGTCAAGCAGATACTGATTTTTATCGAACGTAATTTTTTTAAATTAATATTTTTATCAAAAGTATTAATTTATCCTCTCCTCTCTAAGGTCTAGACTTTTGAGGAGGTGAGGAAGTGGTTGCTGAGGTCCTATTGGTACTTCTCTTAGGTACAATCATTCCTCATTCTTTGTCTTCCCATAATAAGGGTTAGTTTCAACGGTGATATGTTGATTTGCTTGTTGTAGTAGGTTGAGAAAAATCGTTAGTCCTTTTGTCAATTGATCATAAAAAACAATATGGCTTTAGGCTCTGCACGAAGGTGTGAATAATGATCGATGGATGTACATTGATTACCCATCAAACTTAAGTGAATCTCGAGGCATAGTTGACCAAGGACTCCTCATCCCTTTCATGGATGCTATACGATAATTCATTATTTATTTTCGTAATGAATTGTCTATTTTCAGTGTCGGCCACTAGCTCAAATTATTTTATTTTTGGCCAAATACAGGGTGTTGAGAAACATGTTTAATTCATATTGATTGGGTAAAACAAAGATAATAATTTTTTTGGTTTAGTATATAATACTTATCATTATAAAGTTTTGGATCGCATATAATTTTTTAAATATTATAAATCATATTAATCAACACTAATCATGCTTAGTATGACTCTATCCGAGTCTAAAAGCATATAGAAGAAAAAACATATAAAAATTCTCTTTTTTTAAGGTTATGATGAATTTTCAGTGGATATTAAATGATATAATTTAATAACGATAATATACATAAAGCAAGTTCTTTACTCGCACTGCATCGTAACACAAGTCGCGAGGTGAGTGGCGCCATAATCGGACACTTAAAGCTGATGGGAAATTAGGGAGGCTTACCGCATCGCCGAGTTGAACACGACGAAGCGAGGGACGAGTGCGGCGATGGCGAGCGGGAAGCGGAGCGATTACTTCCGTGGGGATGAGGAGGACGATCGGGCGCCAAGCTTCGCCCAGATCCCCACCAGCTTCGGCCACGAGCTTAGGGCTTGCCTCCGCTGTCGTCTCGTCAAGACCTACGACCAGGTACCCTCGTTTTTCCCCCCACTTCGCTTCTTGCTCTCTTAGGGTTTCTTTTGTGATTTCGATCTCTTTCTTGTCGTCCACTTCTATCTTGCTTTGTTTTCTTTAGATGATCACAATATTCCTTGCTAGGTTTAGGGTTTATTTTGTTCTTTGTTTTGGATGATTAAAAGTTCTTGTAGATGATTTGTTGTTGTCGGACGTTGTTTATTTCTTGATGCAATCGTTGCTTTTTTTTTTGTTATATAGATTCTTTTTAGTTTACGTGGATGTTGATGCCTGTGGCGTCGTTCAGTTCAGGGAATCTGGATGTGAGAACTGCCCCTTCTTGGAGATGGAGAAGGAGCATGACAATGTCGTAAATTGCACCACCCCCAATTTTACAGGGTATGTCGTGATACCTCTCTCAATACTTTTGGCTTCTTCTCTTTTGGATTTTCCAAAATTATCTTTACTGAAATCGATGGCTGCGAATCTCTATTATCGTTGACCCTGTAAACTTGGCACAATTGTGGTTTTTGGCGTGCTGTATCACATTTCCCGATAGCTACTTCTTTGATATACCTGGTGAAGCTGCCATATCCATTTGAGATTCTTCCTAATTCAGACTGCTGGCATGGCCTGGTGCAGTGACATGATAAAAGAGGAAAAATACCAAAATATGATTATATACAGATTCATGCATGTGCCTATTTTCTACCCCTTTTTTATTTTTTTTTTCTGAAACAATATTGGCCGCTTTCCTGCTAAATATTAAATTTGATTGAGCTTGTTTTATGGGCTACAAATGAAATGTTTGATCTTGCATTAAAGTTAGTTCACATTCTGCAGGATAATTTCAGTCATGGATCCAAGTAGAAGTTGGGCTGCTAGATGGTTGAGAATTGGTAAGCTTGAAGTTATAACTGTTGCTTCGAGACACTTTAACTTTTTGGATATTGAATGGCTCATAAAATTTTAGTTCCAAGATATGTTTATGCCCTCGTAAGTTGTTCTCTGCTCCAAGTTTCCTGTTATGTGAAATTTTGTGCATAGACATGAGTTTAATCTTTACTCTTTAAATCCTTTAGATTTAACAAAGGTGCAACTCTGAATGCTATAATGTTTGAATTAGATTTTTCTTTCTAATAACTCTATTAATCCAATACTAATCCAGATGAATTCGTTTTAACATATTGTTAAATTGATGACTGCTTGGCATCAGTGATCATGAGGATGTTATAGTGAGCTTCATCTGCACATCCAGCATTTGATTTCCATTTGCAAAGTTACCTAGGACTTTCTCTGGTTTCAATAGGGCAAGAAAATTATTCTTAGATTTTAACAGATTAGGGTGTCCAACACACACACAGAAAGTAATACGTATACAGTTATTAAACATATTGATGATTGACAAACTTATGAATAGAAGAATGATGAATGCATGAAGGAAACAAAGCAATCAAAAGTGAGTCAATGCAGGAAAAGATCCTGTGAAATATATGAACAAAAGGTAGTCTTATAGTTTCTTATGTACTCAACCTATTTAGCTTATATATTGGAATAGTGAGAAAAATAAACCTCGTTGTTCTCCTCAGCAAGGACCTAAATAGGAAAGAAAAAAACGAAAAATGAAGGGTGTTATTTTTTGGCCATGGTAGACAAAGGTTGTCCCAAGAAGATCAAATCATGATGTTGCTAATGTATTACAGGTAGAGCTATAAATTGCAACCTAATGGTGTCCCATGATTAGAGAAGAAGAATAGGAAAAACATCTTAATTGAAAACATATGAGCAAGAACCGACTTAAGTATTATGAGGCATGGATCCATTGCTGCGTGGCCTCCATGCAGTATTGCCATGGTGCCCATTTATGGTCTTGAGAAATGCAGACCCTGCTTTCAGAATAGTGTTTGTGTTCATACATGCTCCTGTATTTAAATCAGATAACTAATTTTCTGTTCCCACTTTCCAATGACCTTGTGGTTCTTTCACTGAAGTCCACTTTTATCAAAACCAAAGCTGTCAAAACTCAACTTCTGGGTTCCACCCTACGTTCAGTGAACCAAAGATCTGAACTCAGACAACTTCTATTATAAGTCTACTTTAGTGGCTCACTTGAAGTAAACAGAATGTAAAGTAGATATGGACAGAAACTTCAGATATTAAGAGTTCTTTTGTAAGTGGCACTAAGACCAAACATATGAAATGGCATAACTGAAAAAGATATGAAATAAAAAATGTTTTAGATATTTTTTTAGGTATATTTCGACTATGTTTTGATATGTGATCATTTAATGCCCCTTTGATGAAAGACTTTTTTGAGATGGTTCTGAGATCAATTTTGGTCTGAGTGAAATTATTGGCACTTAGGATACAATACATATCCAAAAAGATACTGTTCTAGATATGAGGATGCAGCATTAATGAAAATAAATGGAGCAAGATGCTATTAGTCCTGGAAAACATAGGTATAGATGGATAGTGCCACCTGAAAGTCAGAAGAGGATAAATGGTTTAAAGTGCTTTATACACGTTAAAACAAGATGTCTAGATGCACCACAAAGGTGAGGCATGTTGTAACAGATTATTGGTCCCTTGAGAGCTAAGGAGAATAATAACATTGCCATTATCAGTTCTCGGTAATGACAGAAAGATCCATAAAGCCACTGTCCCAACTATTTAGCAACAATAATTGCGTTATAGTTGTCATTTAACTTTAACATAATGTTATCTTTCCATCTTTTTTCTGCATTTTAGTGTAAACATCAACCTGAAATGTAATATCAGCATCCGCCCATAGTTGGATGGCCTGCAGTCATGTGAAGATCTGTGTAAGCATGTCTTACGCTTATAATGGATGTGCATGTGGAATATTTTAGGTATTCTTATATTGGCCCAAAGAACCTAGAGTGACTGCTCTCTTTTGTCTGGTCCATTGAGCCACTAAATATGGCATAGAGCACAGCTGATTTATATGAGTTTTTGACTAGAAGACATTTCATCAAAGTTTATGTAATTGGACAGAGCTTCTTTCCAGTTGTGAATCATTAGTAGTTGACCTCAGAATTGTGTTTGGAACCTTAAAAAAATGCTAGGATGAAGGCTAGAAAGCAGGACTATATGACTATAATTTGTCTTAGTCTTATATCTTGGTGACCTGGTATACAATTGTTCCATGTAGACAGGATAAACAGGATATGATTGCATCAGTATCACTTAGAATAGTTCTAACTCAGAAACTCAAGTTCAGGATCTATAAAAATGGAGACTTAATGGATTCCAAACTTCCAACTCGGTGAAATGGATCAAATTTTATAGTTGTCTGATTGTAGAAAAGCTTTTTGCAAAAGGCAAAGCACTTGCATTGTACTTAAACTACAAAGGATTCATATGGACCCTTCAACTAATGTCTTTGTTAAAAGAAAACCAGTATAATATAGAAGACCATTATAAACTTATGATAAGACTGATTTTCTCATTCATTTTATTTGAACTTGTGGCTTCTATCTGTTTAGCCATCTGTCTGAATTTTCAAGGAACCTAAGTGATCCAAGTGGCTTCTTCCGCCTCCCCCCTCCTCTCTTCTCTTCCTCTAGATAAACATAAGCAATTTCAATCATTTGAGATGTGCAATAATTATTGTTATATTCTGTTTTAATTTGATTAGACTAAGACTTGTGAGTTATCTCTTTTAGTTGATGATCCACCCGGATTAAAATCCTGATTTGGGTTTCTGAAATTTTGAAATGGTGGTGTGTTTTGTTGTTCATGTGCACCGAGTGATCTTGGACAATTTCAGGATTGAAAATCGCAAGAGTAACATCTTGGTTGCCTTTTACTGAATTAACTCTTCCCATTAGATGATTGTAGCATAGAAGTCAAAATCCACGTGTGACTAGGAAATTATAGATGCATGCTCATCGGCTGACGACAGTCAGATATCGGTGTTAAAGATTGTTTTAGGCTCACAGTGAGATATTTTGTGGTCTTATGATGGGACACTAGAACCCCAATGAGGCTGATATGTCGACAAAAGATCAAAGAAGCTCTGGATACAGGAAGGGAGAAAACCATGACCAAACTAATTTTAGTGGAAATTGTAGCTCAATATCAACCTCGAAAGTTGCAAAATACCATGTTGCCTATTCAAATATTTGGTACTTAAGGTTACTCCTTTTTCCCCCATTCAGATCTTAAATACTCTCTCATCAAGTATTGGTGATCACTTGTCTGGTGTCTGGTACCCAATGTTACAGTCCATTAGGAATCTAAATTGTGGCCTTCTGATTACAAGATCAGTTGATCCTAAATGTTAAAGACTAAAATATAAGTTCCTGTTAATTTTTACCTACTTGTTTATCTGTTAAAATCTGGTTATGGAAATTTTGTTTATGATTGGTATTATAAATTCAGATAAAAGGAACTAGCATCATTTCTTGTGTTTTTTTTTTGCAATATTTTAAAGTGCCTTGTAAGCCCCTTTTTTTCCAATTCATAAATCAACATGTAAGCCCTTCTTATGGCATCTACAGGGAGGTATATCCCCGGATGCTATACACTGGCAGTCTCTGAAGAACTTCCAGAGGAGTATCAGGTATGTCTTACAGTTTGGTTTGTCATCTCAGTAGTTTCAACGGCAGTCTGATGCATATTTTGGAGTAATAAAAGAATATAATAAACTGAAGTCTGATACATCTCTGCTGGTGCAGGCAATTTGTGCCGATAACAATGTTCAGTATGTGCCTCCTAAGCGTGCATAAATTGCTCGACTTAGTTTCTTATGTCCGAAGCAAATGCGCATCAACTGTGTGGTTGTGCCAGACAGACCAGAATCACTTGGGGTGCAGAATCGAGTTTATCTACCTTTACAGGGACGGTTTTTGTGTATGATTTATGTATTGTTCCAGTTAGGTTCATCATAGACGTCGTCTTATGGGAAGCCTAACCTTAACAAGAAATTTCTGATAGAAAATCTAATCAGTTTAAGAACCTGACCAATCTCTAGTACTACTAGATGGAGCAAAGGAAGTTAATCACGTCATGTCATACGATTACCAGTGTGAGAACCTATGTATTAAATTATAAAATGATATTATGTGCTAAGGAGGTTCAAAAAGAAAAAAAACAATAGTATCAAAGTAATAAGTTGTTTGTCAAATTTACTACACAATGTTTTCAGTATTTAAGAACGTTAAAAAAATTATTTGGGGAGGATATTCAAAATGATAAAAGTAGGGTTAATTATATATTAACTTATGTAGTTAGTTATTTTGAATATTTTGATCCTTATATTTAAAAAGTTGTATTGCTATCCCTATAATTATGAAATTGAAACGTTTAGGTTTATTTATTTTAACGATGTTAGTTTTATCTGTAGAAATATAAAAATAATAGATAAAAAATAATTTTAATATTTTATGGTAGATGGTGTTGGTGGCGGACTATGGTGTCATTGATGTTAATGTTGATATAGTTTGGTTTCCTTCGACGATGATAAGGTTTGTACTTATTGCGATGTCATTTGTCGTCATGAGGAGCACGTCATTGGTTTCATTATTGCTTGTTTTGTGTCTATGTAGTTGGTGGTGGTCATTTTCTATTTCTTCGGTCCTTTGCCATCCCATTCTCCTAGGAGCAATGTCTCGAAATTCCTAAATCCCTCTCACCTTGTTACCGTTGAGGATGGCTTTGCCCATCCTTTCCCTCTCTCGATCTGCTCCCACTCAGAACTCTCCACAACGTGAAAGAAGCACCTTGTCGCTTCCCATGACTTATTTATAGTTGTGCTCATCCTATGCTCCAATAGCCTCGCACACAATGACGATGATATAAACGAGCTCACATCACGCCACAGATTGCAGGAGACCATTAAAGCAATTAGGTTGGCAATGGATGCCACCCTCTTTGGCATGGTGTCGGGCGAGTGTGGTTGCAAACGGGTTGGGGGAGGCAACGAAGTGTTTTTTATGCATGGTGAAGAGTTTCGAGTGAGAGCAGACTAAGGGAGGGGGTGGAGAGGGATTTGGAGATTCCAGCATGATCGGAGAGGGATTTGGAGATTCCAAGGCACTACTTTTAAGAGAATGGGATGTCAGAGGAGCGAGGGGACAACCATTTGTGTTGACACAAAGCGAGCGATGATGAGGTCAGTAGTGTGCTCCTCATGAAGGGAGATAGCGTCACGGTGAGAGTGGGACTTATCGTCGTTGAAGGTGGCCAGACAATTACAACGACGTTGACGTCCGTCATCAAATGTTTAAATTATCTTTTTATTTTTTATTTTCATATTTTCATCAATAAAATTGATGCCGTTAGGATAAATGAACATAAATATTTTACTTTTATAATTATAAAAATATCAATAGAACTTTTTAAAGTAATATCGAGACGTTAAAATAGCTAACTAACAAAAGTAATATATAATTAGCCCATAAACATATAAGATAATATCATTGAATTTTTTTTGTTTCAGAATTTATATTTATTAAAGTATAAGAGAATATTATATATTAAGGAGGTCCCAAAAAAAAATAAAAGGATAGACGTTAATGTAAAAAAATGTCATTACATAATATTTTCGTTATTTAAGAAGGTTCAAAAAAATTTTGTAGAGAACCTTCAGAAAGAAATAAAATGATAATTGCGGTGAGAGAGGCTCGAACTCTCGACCTCAGGATTAGAACTTTTTATAATTACTTTTATAATTATAAAAATACCAATAGAACTTTTTAAAGTAAGATTGAGACGTTAAAATAGCTAACTAACAAAAGTAATATATAATTAGCCCATAAACATATGAATTTTTTTTGTTTCAGAATTTATATTTATTAAAGTATAAGAGAATATTATATATTAAGGAGGTCCCAAAAAAAAATAAAAGGATAGACGTTAATGTAAAAAAATGTCATTACATAATATTTTCGTTATTTAAGAAGGTTCAAAAAATTTTTGTAGAGAACCTTCAGAAAGAAATAAAATGATAATTGCGGTGAGAGAGGCTCGAACTCTCGACCTCAGGATTAGAACTTTTTATAATTACTTTTATAATTATAAAAATACCAATAGAACTTTTTAAAGTAAGATTGAGACGTTAAAATAGCTAACTAACAAAAGTAATATATAATTAGCCCATAAACATATGAATTTTTTTTGTTTCAGAATTTATATTTATTAAAGTATAAGAGAATATTATATATTAAGGAGGTCCCAAAAAAAAATAAAAGGATAGACGTTAATGTAAAAAAATGTCATTACATAATATTTTCGTTATTTAAGAAGGTTCAAAAAATTTTTGTAGAGAACCTTCAGAAAGAAATAAAATGATAACTGGGGTGAGAGAGGCTCGAACTCTCGACCTCAGGATTACTCTTTGCTATGAGACCTACGCGCTAGCCAACTGCGCCACCACCCCACGATGCATACTTTGTCCACTAGTAATAAATAGTGGTTTTTGACTATTACACGATCGGACATTTGGCCGCACCACCTGCGCCAATCACCTGGAACAAGCCGCAGAGAGATTGTGCAACTGATGATTGGAACAAGCACTGGAGCCCGCATAGGATATCCACCGGCTCCTCCAATCACCTGGTAGAACTCTGAGAGAGCTTTGTGCATTGAATCGTAAAGGCAGTACACTTATCCGTTGTTGTTGCTCACAGAGAGCTCGGAGAAGGATGGCTGTGGTCGTGGTTCCGACAGCATACGCCCTTCCTCCTCCCTCCCTCCTCCTCTCTACTACATCTCTCCCTTCTCCACCGCCTCTTCCAGCCATCTTCCAAAAATCCACGGCCTGGCTTCCCCTAACGAAGAGCAGATGGGTGGTGGCTGCGAGGAGGACCAGTCTTCTTCCCCCGTGCCAGATGTCTTTTGCTGAGGCGGTGGGCAAAGGAGATGAGGATGGCGTCTCGAGGGCGACGCTTCTGTGGCGAGCCGCCAAGTTGCCCATCTATTCCGTAGCCCTCGTTCCTCTCTCGGTCGGTTCTGGCTTCCTTGGTTTTGATTCGTGATTTGAATTCCTTTGCTTTGGGAGAATATCAATCCGATGTGAAGATTTCATTTTTATCTCTTGTGATGGTAAAGGTCGGATTTTTTTTTCTTTTTTTGTTAGTTCAAAGACGATTGTGCCATTTTAAGTGGTTCAATCATGTGTTGGTTTTCTCTGCTCGGATCATGATATCAGGTGCTTAATTTAGGACAATAAACGGACTCCGAGACAGATGAACTTGCTCTCCAATGTAATTGTAATTTTAACGTATGCTGCAATTTTTGTGGTATCTTGATATCCTAAGATATGAATTCTTTTTCCTGGCCGTTTTGGTTCTGGTGTTCTATGGTATTACCCAAAGAGCTATTCTTCTTGCTTATTAACATCATGTCTTATATGTTGTATGCTTTCTCATGTGATTTCAGGTGCTTACTTCCAGCAACGGATAACCAGCTTTTGCCTTTCAAGTCATATATGCATAAACTACTAAGTGCAGTGTTCTTATTGCTCACCCGTTATTTTTTACTGAGGAGCTCTTCCCTCTGTGCCAGTTTAGATTTTAGGGTATATGGTTTAACATCTCCTTAAGGAATTAATGTTTTTCAAAAGGGGTCTTTAGAAGGTCTACCTTGCTTAAGCTTCGGGCAATTTGGCAAAAACAAAAGTATTCAAATAAAAAATATAACTAAGAGATACAGATTAAGCTAATAAGTGACTCAACGACATATATACTTAATTATTGATGACAATTGAACAAAGTTCTCTTTAAACCAATGTAATAGTAACACATGCTGCAATTTTTATGCTATTTTGTGTTCTTAAAGTATGAATTCCTTTTGCTTGCTGTTTTGGTCGTGATCTGCTGTGTATGAATTCTTATTGCCAGAAGAACCATTTGATATTATCAGTTGTTTATCCGCAATATATCATATCTTTTTTATGATTTTATTAATCCAACTTTCTTTTTTTGTGCTTTATTGTCCCAATGACAGGTAGGGTGTGCTGCAGCTTACCTCCAATCAGGATTATTTTCTTTGAAGCATTATCTTGTACTGTTATTTGCATCAGTTCTAGTCATCACTTGGCTCAATCTGAGGTGATTGCAGCACATCAGTAAGCTTGCTGTCTAGTAATACAAAATGGACTATTTAAGTTTTTTGTTTTGACATATAATTCTTATAAATTTGCAAGGGAAAGGCTTATGTTTAGTTTCCTCTTGCATGTAGTAATGATGTTTATGATTTTGATACGGGGGCAGATCAAAACAAAAAAGAATCTGTTGTCAATATACTTGGCAGGTATCTTGAATATTCATTCAGATATTCATGAATATACTTGGCTAAATTGATTGAAAAATGAAATTACAATTGTTATATTACACATATCGAGAAGTCGTGGGGTGACACAGTTTGCGGCAAATGCATCACTTGCTCTTGGCTTCATGGGCCTTTTCTGGGCATGTGCAGAGGCAGGAGATATCCGCTTCATTATATTGGTGACATGTGCTATCCTCTGTGGGTATGTTTATCAGGTATCCACTTGCTGCTGATATAGGAAGCTTTTTCTAGTTTCAAATGCTTTTAATATGCATTTTGTGCTTTAAAAGCTACATACAGCTTTTTAGTTTGCAGAGGCTTTCATAGTTATTGGTAATCACTTTTTTCGTTTTTGTCATGATTTGCAGTTTAGCCTTTTATCTTAGCTTAGTATGAATACTGAACACATGATTACGGATGTTAACTTGGGTGGTAATCTTGCAAGGCTTTGTCTCGGAATTCCCCTATCTCCTTAACGATCATAGACATATAACACTCGAGATGGTCTAGGAGATCCTTTTTTCCTAAACTTCAGTCATTAAGTTATATGAACCGTGAGTTCTTTGGATGTTCAAAGATCACTTTCATGAGCAAAATGCTCGTGTCTTGTGAAAAATATTACTACTGGTGCTCAATGGTTTAGCTATGTTATTTAGTCTTTCTACAAAATATATGATGTTGCATGAGGTCCCAACAAGTGGTTGTCAACCTCTTTTGCCAGGTATAGTGCTTAGTAGATCTACTTTCTGCAATAGTTCTTAATGCAGACTGTCAGAGGCATGTTCAACTGGGATGGAGCTTTGTGCACTGTTAAAGGTACTGCTTCATATGTTTTAGCAATGGATTCTTTAAGTGTCTTGGTTTAGATTGCTAATTTATTAGGTCATAGCGCTCATACATGTGTGCAGCTTTTGAGTTGGTATCAATGCATTGGGTTACTCGGGAAAAGCTGTTTGTAGACTGATGGATAATATTTTCAATTGCAATTATGTGGTACCATTGAAACCTGCCATCAGTGGCCTGCTTGATTTATATGATTAGTTCCGAGGACATAAAATGTTTTAATGAATAGGTGATATTAACATCTGCCTTCTAACTTATCACTACGAAAAGCGACTGACTGAGTAGTAATGAGATAACAACAATAGCAGGAGTCAAAAGAAGTAGCACTCCAGTAATTTCAAGTGACAAAGAAGTATGAAAAACATGACAGAGCTGTGAGTTTAATGTGTTTTCTACTTCTTTTGCAAGATTTTGAACAGTATTATGTCTTCTTTTCCAAAGATAGATAATGACATTAAAGTGTAAAGTTCAATTTATCAATGGGAAAATGCATGCAAATGTTAGTAATTTTAACCTATTCTAGAATCACCTGGGGACAGACTGATTGGTATGACCAAACATGAAATATATATTTGCCAACATTCCATATGATGAATAAAAACTATCGCTGCATTTAAAGTTGATATGTATGGCACAGACTGATATGAATTGATGAATATTCACCATAACCAAAGTCTCTTCCATCATAGTGCCCCTGTTTCACCTGACCAAAGTCTCTTCTGTTGTAGTGCCCTCCATTTCGCCTGAGCTACCAAGGACTGGGAGAACCATTATGCTTTGCTGCATTTGGTCCGTTTGCCACTACAGCTTTCTACTTCTCTAGCAGCAGCAGAAACTTATCTAGGTAATTCATATCATTTGCATGTTGTTGCATTTTTTCTTGGATAGACAACAAGTATTGAATCACTTTATTCATTTTGACAGTGGAATAAGCCCTCTCCCAGTAACCGGTAGAGTTTTATTTTCATCATTCCTTGTTGGTCTGACAACCACCCTCGTTCTTTTCTGCAGCCATTTTCACCAGGTATGTGATTGCTATTCATACCTTCTTTCCCTTTACCTAGCTTCTTAGGTGGTAAATTATATTCAACTTGAGTGATCAAATATCTGCAGATTGATGGAGATCAAGCTGTTGGCAAGATGTCACCACTGGTACTTTACATAAGTTATCAGCATACTACAAGCCATATAAGCATTAATCTTATGATAAGGAATTGCAAGTATTTGAGTGATCAAAATGAAAACAGGTTAGAATTGGCACCAGAGCAGGATCTAAAGTAGTGAAATATGGAGTCATCTCACTTTATGTTCTCTCATTGGTTTTTGGTTTATGCAAAGCTCTTCCAGCTACTTGTGTTGTAAGTGGCTGTTCATTTTTTTCTTCATATGGCAGGATTTATTTTCGGTCATTTGATATTTTATACATCCTTGTTTATTCTTTAGTTCCTTTCTGCTTTGACCATTCCGATGGGTAAAATGGTGATCGACTACGTCGAAAAAAATCATGATGTAAGCCAGCTTTACTACCCCACAAGGCCATCACAAATATCTTCTTCATTGTTTTGTTGTGTTGATTTACAGCTTAAAAATTCACTTATATGACAGGATAAGATCAAGATCTTCATGGCGAAATATTATTGTGTGAGGTTACACACATTATTCGGAAGTGCATTAGCTCTTGGACTGCTTTTGGCCAGAACTAGAATTACAACATGACGACTGGGGAGTCTTCAACTTCATCAGATATTTTGAACAGAGATCGATATGGTTTTTACAGAATTAGACATGAAATATACTTTCAGTTGTTGAGCTTAATTCACTCATCAGCTGATTGTTCTCCCTCGATAGCACATGGAACAATCAACTAGCTCATGCACTTCAACGATTTGTCGTGCCACTTGTGAAAGCTTTATAGTGTACTGTTCTATCTTCAAGTTGTCTGCAGAAGTTCGAATGTCATTTTGCTACAATGATTGTATGAAATTATTAGTAATCAAAATAGTGGAAGTCCATCACCCACCTCTTCTTACTACACTACACATTATTTGGTGATTTGGTCATATTGTTATGCTTGGAGTTTACATTGGCATGTTCCTGAATGACTCGTGGGTCTGATGTAGCATCACTGAAGAATGAAGCAGAATGGTTTATATAGGCTTGCAATCTTTCTTTAAGATCTGCAGAAGTTTCATCGCCACACTTCTAAGGTGTTGGTTTATTCTGAGTGTCATTGATCAGAGAGTCAACATTGTCTGATTTAGTCCCGAAAGCATGGATCCGTCTTAGAAATCCAAGTGGATTACTTGGGTGCGATTCGGGTGTGAGACTAAGATAATAATTGGACTCCTAAGGTTTTTCTATCCCGTGACGATCGATTTGCGGTTCCTCCGAGGTGTAGTTTATCTATTGAAGGAAGTTTAGAGTCCTTCCGAGGTGCCACTTGGACTTGTCTGATGATACTTTGCATTGCTTCGAGGTGCTCCTTAGATGCGTCAGAGTCTTACACAATTGGTAGGATTCTCCGACCTGACCCCTTTGACGCTTAATGTTGAATATTGGATTTTGATGATGAAACCAATTGATGTGTTTATGATCTAATTTGCACTTTAAGTGATGCAGGAAGCTTCGATCAGAGAGAGATAATTAAAAGTAGGAAGAATCATGTTGGGCCGAAGTGGAACATGTTAGAAGATTGTACGTTGAGCTGTAGGATCGGTCGACGTATCGATAGAAGGCCTCGAGTCATGGGTTCAGGAATCAAGCTAAGAAGAGCGAAAATTACGCCAAGGAAATTGGAATTATGGAGGTCAACTAGCCGATTGGGCAATATGCCATATGAGAGGACGATGCGTCGAAGAATCAGACGAGGCGTCGAAGAATCAGACGAGGCGTCGATGAACCAATGACATACCGGACAACATTTGATTAACTTTGTAATAATTGTCTAGATCGAAGTAGGTTTTAGGCGTAATTGGGTTGGAATTCGGCCAACTCAATTAGGGGCCAATTGGGCCCAAATTTGGGCTGTGTTGGGCCAAGTGAAAGACCCAAATAGTGACCGAACAAATGGAACCATCAATGACACAATTTCTGAGACTATGTCAGCGGTGGTACTGCTAGTCTGGGCAATGGTACTACCCAGTGTCAGTAGTGGTACCGCTAGACTGGGTGGTGGTACCGCCTAGACACAGTCTCCCAAGTGGTGGTACCACCAGAGTAGGCGGTGGTACCGCCCAATGTCAGTGCTGTAGGCGGTGGTACATATTGAATCTCGGATTTTGATGATAAAGTCAATTGTAATTTGTTTGATCTAATCTATATGTTGAGAAAAGTGTGTACGATTAACTACGATAGCAGTAAGACATAAAGCGCCGGATTCAAGATCGAGATCTCATTGGGAGTTCGAGAGTTCGACGGAAGTCCGGACGTTCATCGGAAGTTCTACCGAAACCAACCGAGAAGTCTAGGAGCTTGCCAAAGAAGCTCGTCAGAACTCGCCAAGAAGATCATCGTAAAGTCCAGGAGCTTGCTAGGAGTCTGCCGGAATATTGACGAGAGTTCGTCGAATGTTCACCGAAAGTACGCCGGAAGCTCGTCGGAAAAGCAATTGACGCACTGGAATAAGAAGCACTATAAATTATGTCTTAACTATCATAGTTAGAGTATAAATTATGTTAAGATTGGGAAGTAATCCCACTAACTTAATTAGGGGCCAATTGGGCCCTTAACAGGGCTGAATTTGGCCAAAGTGAGCTGCCAATTTAGCCCTTGAAAACATGGCCGGCGGTGGCACCGCTTGGAAGGTAGTGCCCCTGGATTTCTGGGCGGTAGTATCACCCGAAGTAGTGCTGCCAGTGGTGGTACTGCCCTTGTTCAATGGTGGTACCACCTAGTGTCAGATCAGCGATGGTAGTACCGCCCAATAACGGTAGTGGTACCGCCAGTACTGTTAGGATCAAGAGCACTAAGAGGGGGTGGGGGGGGGGGGTGAATTAGTGCAGCGGAAAACCTTCTATGATTAAAATCGAAAACTGCTTTCGATCGATAGAAGTGATTTTGGTAAGAAAGCCGATTCGTAAATCACTTCAACTTTTGACTAGGAGAGATGCAGCAAAGATATGAACGTAGTTTGCAGTTATGATGGAAATCAGAATATAAGCGCAAACTGAAATACGACGTTTGTACAATAAAAGCGATTTCGGTATAAAAGCTGATTTGTAAACCACTTTAATTTGAGATAAGGTGAGATGCAGTTAAAACAAAGATATAAAGTCAGTTTGCAGTTATAATGGAAATCAGAACGTAAGCGCAAACTGAAATACGACGTTCGTACGATAAAACTGATTTGCGTCTTAAACCTCGATTCGGAAAGCACTGAACTTTGAAACACATTCGTAAAAACACAAAAGGCAGTAAGCTATTGAGGAGGTTTGCAGTAAAGATAAGATGCTCAAAGTAAATGCAAACCGAAATTTAGAGTGATTCGGTCAATCTTGACCTACTCTACTTTTGGCTTCCTCCACCGACGAGGTCACCGACGTCAACTAGAGGCCTTCCTTCAATAGGCGAAGGCCAACCACCCTTTTACGGTTTCACTCCTTTTGACGGGCTTAGGAGACAACCCTTACAGAATTTTCTCTCCTCTCTTTACAGCTCAGAACTTTGAAGAACAGAGGGAGAAGAACTTTTGGCCTTTACAACAATTTTGAGCTCTAAGAATCACAGAAAAAGATCAAGATTTCGGTGTAAGTTGATACCCTTTTAGTGCTGAATGGGTGGGGTATTTATAGGCCCCAAACCGGTTCAAATTTGGAGCTCAAAACTGTCAATTCCCGAAATTCCGGGATCAGGCGGTTGCACCTCCTGACTGGAGCGGTTGCACTGCTTGGCATAGCTCGAAGACTGAGCCTCAGGGCGGTGCCACCTCCTGTCAGGGGCGGTTGCACCTCCTGCCAGAGCTCGAAGACCGAGCTCAAGCGGTGCAACCTCCTGACTGAGGCAGTTGCACCGCTCAGCCAGTGCTCGGAGACCGAGCCCAGGCGGTGCCACCTCTTGTCAGGGGAGGTTGCACCGCCCAGTCTCGCTCGGAGACTGAGCCCAGGCGGTTTCACCTCCTGGCTGGGGCGGTTGCATCGCCCAGTCTCGCTCGGAGACTTAGCCCAGGCAGTGCTACCTCCTGGCTTGGGCGGTTCAACCGCCTGGCAGAAACCGGGGTTCGAATGGGTTGATCCATTCGGCCCAATTTGGGTTTTTCAAGGGCCCAATTGCCCCAAGATTAAGTTAATGGGATCACCTCCCATTTCCAACTTAATCATTGTGCTAACTACGATATTCCCTAAGATATTTACTACAACTTGCTCCGGTGCGTCAATCGCTTCTTCCGGCGAGCTTCCGGCGAACTTCCGTCGATCATCCGATGAACCCTCGGTGATGCTCCTGCGGACTTCCGGCAAACTCCTGGACTTGTGACGATCCACTTGGTGAGTTCCGACAAGCTTCTTTGGCAAGCTAATGGACTTCTCAGATTTGTTCCCGTAGAACCTCCGACGACTGTCCGAACTTCCGTCGAACTCTCGAACTCCCAACGTGATCATTGTCTTGACTCCGGCGCAACTCCTGCTGCATGTCTTTCTTCCATCGTAATTAATCCTGCACACTTAAAACAAAACTTTGATCAAGACAATTAATCCTAAGCAATTAACCAAGTTGTCCGGCATGTCATTGGTCCCTCGACGCTTCGTCCGATTCTTCGGCGCATCGTCCTCTCCTGCAGCCTATTGCCCAATCGGCCAATTGACTCCACAACTCCGATATCCTTGGCACAATACCCGCTCTTTTTGGCCCGATGCCCGAGTCCACGGCCTGAAGCCTTCTGTCGATACGTCGACCGATCCACCGGCCCGACGTCCAATCTTCTGACATGTTCCTCCGGCACAACATGATTTTCCTGCTTTAATTGTCTCATCCTGATCGAAGAATCCTGCGTCACTCAAAACGCAGATAAACATATATCAAGTAGTTTCATCATCAAAATATGAGATTCAACAATCTCCCCCTTTTTGATGATGACAATCACTTGATGACGGAGTTAAACTTAACTCCAGGAGTTTAAACAAACTCCCCCTATCAATATGCCATATTGATAGAACCTTGAATTCAAACTGAATTCAAGTCATTGCAATATTCATCATGAATACTTGCAACACGTCATCATGAACTTATGCATAAACTTATGCATAACATGTCATGTCATCAACATACTTCTCCCCCTTTGTCATCAACAAAAAGGAGAAGTACCACAATCAAGTGTTTGTGATATTGGTTCAACTCATTGCATGAAAAACATAATATCAAGTTTTATCATCTTGCAAGTTTGCTATTATCAAATATCAACATATAAAATTACGATGTAAGCTTTTGATATCATAACGCAAACATTTCAAGTGTTTATCAATTGTCGCATTTCATCACATGGTAAGATATCAACGCGTAAAATTACGATACAAGTTCTTGATATCTTAACACATGATGCAAACATGGCATAATACAAATTTGGCAATCATAGCATCAATTCATATATCTCTTGATGATGCAAGCATTGCAAATATGGCAATCATATTAATTCATATATCTCTTGATGATGCAAGCATGGCATAATTATAGCATCAGTGTTCATAGCATCAATTCATATATTTCTCCCCCTTTATCATCAACAAAAAGGAGAACGATATAAGCAAATTTTAAGCATAAGTGCTTATAATTATTCATGTCATAACTAGGTTCATATCATTTTCCAACATTGAGTGATAGGATATCAATTATACAAACATCTCACGGAACATGACATGGAGATAGCTTTGAAAACTTCTTCCTTTTTCTCTGTTATTATCTTTTTGCATGAAGGAGGAAGACTATTTGTGATACCAACTATTTGTGATACATGCTATTTGTGAGTTTACTTCGAGTGAATTTAAAATCGATGAGAGATTAAATAATGCTTCATTTTTACAAGGATCAAGATATGTATGTGAAACAAATCCTTGCAAGTAAAAACACTTTCATCCATATTCATCAAATCCATTTCTCAAAAAAAAATATTTTTCACATGATATGTGTATGAGAGATGTATTTGCTAGTTGATTACATATGTTAAAAATCAATGACATATGCTTGTTAAGTTCGGAAGAGAGTAATGTATCGAGAAAATCTGATTGTTAGGATCAAGAAAATCCGAAAATGAAATTTGACTCCTTCTTGCATTCGGACAAGGTTTTGCTATAGATATTCAATTACAATCACGAAGGTAAAGCATGCTTATTATCATGGAAGTTTTGTATTCAATCACATAATTTCCAACATGTAATTGTGTAAAATCATTATGGCAATCAAGTGATTTGATCATTCAATCAAGAAGGTTCAAAAAATAATTTTAACACGTTCAATCATTCGGACGTATTTTTGCCATAGTTTTTCAAATACAATCATGAAGATAAGGCATGCTCATCATTATGGTAGTACGATAGTACGATGGCAAGTTTATAATTTGAAGACACGCAAGCTAGTAATTTTGAGATGTTCAAGAAAGCAACTCTTGCTTCTTGAAATATAAGTTTTGCTAGATGTGCAAGTTAACTTTTTGCTTCTGCAAGATATCATTCCTTGGTGATGTTCAATATAGCAAGTTCTACATCATGCAAGCTAGTGAATCTTATAATATTTTAGAACATGCATAATCACCAAAGCATCATAAATTTTAATGATGTGCAAAATTATAAATTTTGCATGTTTGTATTTGTGCATCTTGAGATTTGCAAGATAGCACTTCTTGGTGATGTTCAAGATAGCAATTCCTTTTCTTTTGAGAAGTGTAATTATTTTCTTTCTCCTTTTTTTTTTGAATTATATGAGCTAGCAAATTAGCTTTCAAGCATGTTTTGCTCCCCCTTTATTATTGTCAAAAAGAAGGGAAGACCCTTTACGTTAATTTCTAAATTATGACAAAGGTAAATAGTATTGATGAAAATTCAAGTCTTGAATGTCAAAATAATTATTTTATCATGAATATTTCATCATTGCATGCATCATTATCATCATATATATTTTTAAAACATATAAACTCATTATTATATCATTCCTATTATTTCAATCATTGTTTCAATCATCTTTATAGCTTATCATGCACAATATGTCAAACCATCTAACATGATACAAACATTTATTTTCAAAGTATTTATCACTATTTTCATGTATGATAATAAAGTGTTCATGATACCGAACATTAAATCAATATTTTTAAGTATTTATCACTTCATTTTGATCATGATACCAAACATTCATCATTTAGAGCATTCATGACATTAAATCAACATTTATAATACTTCATTTTAGCAACAACTCATAGCATTTTAAATCATGATTCACATCAAATGCAATACATCACATCATAATTAAAAGGCTCAAGTATTGCGTGCATCATTGCAAATCATAAATGTTTCATATTATGATGGTATCAATTTTGTTAAATTATATCCTACCGATCATAACTTTTCATTTGTATACATCAAAATAAATTAATGAATATTTCATGTATTCATATCATCACATAAGGAATATCAAGAAGAAAATAATTGGGTGATGAGATAAACCTTTCATGAATACAAAGAATCATATCATGAATACAGGTCACAATCATTCAAGAGAAAAATCATCATTCATTTTCAATTCATTCAATTTGACAAATCATGATCATGATTTTGATAAAACTCATTTCAAATTTAAATCATCAAAATCATTTTTATGGCTCACAAAATTTATAACATAAATAGATTCATGATTTCACTGATAATATATTTTTCCCCCTTTTTAAAGTGTTTCATCTTAAGTGATCGATTTCATGTTAGCATGCCTTTTCATTTATGTCAAATCAAAACATGCATCAATTTTTAAAGCCACTGTTATTATCATGAAAATCGATAATCCATAATTATCAAGAATCATCATACATAATTTCAAAAATATATACTCATTAATCATAACTTCAATTTAAACATGATTTAATATACTCAAAATCGAGAAATAACAATGGACATCAACATGATACAAATTATTACTTCTTAACCATTATTTCATATTTTCAATCAAAATCATTTTGTATGTTTATCATAAAATATGTAATATTATCATTTTCGAAATTACTAGCATGATCATAATATATTTTTTTTAAACATTAATTCTAAACTAAAAAAGAAAATACATCATGAAAGCATCAAGTAATTTCAAAATAAATTAGGGGGATTTCGATTACCTCATCATTGAAAGTGGTTAAGGCGTAGTTTGCCACCTCGCCTTTCTTGATTTTCTCCTCGTCTTCAGAGGAGCTCGATTCATCCCACTTTGTGTTCTTCTTCTTTGGCCTCTTCCTTCGTTCAAGTTTATTGTTTATTTTAAATTTTTGTTTAATAAACTTATTAAGATTTAGTGTTCGAAGTTCAAGTTCATCATTGTCCTCATCACTTGAGTCATCGCTCAAGTGGTATTCATTTGTCCGGAGTTCCAAATCCTTCCTGTTCTTTGGAAGGTGATTTTGTTCATCATGTTCATCATGTGCATTGTGCACCATTTCATATGTCATCAATGAACCAATTAGTTCTTCAAGTGGTAAGTTGTTTAGGTTTTTAGCTTCTTGTATTGCAGTTACTTTTGAATCCCACTTCTTAGAAAGAGAACGCAAAATCTTGTTTACGAGTTCAAAATCCGAAAAACATTTTCGAAGAGCTCTTAAACTGTTGATGACATCCGTGAAACGGGTGTACATGTCGCCTATAGTCTCGCTTGGTTGCATTTTAAAAAGCTCAAAATCATGCAATAAAATGTTAACTTTCGAGTCTTTGACTCTACTAGTTCCCTCGTGCGTGATTTCAAGTGTTCGCCAAATGTCAAAAGCCGTTTCACACGTAAAAATCCGATTGAACTCATTTTTGTCCAAAGCGCAAAATAAGGCATTCATAGCCTTTGCGTTTAAAGAAAAATACTTCTTCTCCAAATCCGACCATTCGTTCATCGGTTTAGAGGGAAGTTGAAAACCATTTTCAATGATATTCCATAAATCCAAATTCATAGAAATCAAGAAAACTCTCATTCGAGTTTTCCAATAAGTGTAGTCCAATCCGTTAAACAACGGTGGACGAAAAACCGATAAGCCCTCTTGAAAGCCATTTCTCTCGGGTGTAAATCCGAAATGAGAAATACCGGGCTCTGATACCAATTGTTAGGATCAAGAGCACTAAGAGGGGGGGGGGGGGGGGGGGGGGGGGGGGGGGCGGTGAATTAGTGTAGTGGAAAACCTTCTGCGATTAAAATCGAAAACTGCTTTCGTTCGATAGAAGTGATTTTGGTAAGAAATCCGATTCGTAAATCACTTCAACTTTTGACTAGGAGAGATGCGGCAAAGATATGACCGCAGTTTGCAGTTATGATGGAAATCAGAACGTAAGCGCAAACTGAAATACGACGTTCGTACGATAAAACTGATTTGCGTCTTAAACCTCGATTCGGAAAGCACTGAACTTTGAAACACATTCGTAAAAACACAAAAGGCAGTAAGCTATTGAGGAGGTTTGCAGTAAAGATAAGATGCTCAAAGTAAATGCAAACCGAAATTTAGAGTGATTCGGTCAATCTTGACCTACTCTACTTTTGGCTTCCTCCACCGACGAGGTCACCGACGTCAACTAGAGGCCTTCCTTCAATAGGCGAAGGCCAACCACCCTTTTACGGTTTCACTCCTTTTGACGGGCTTAGGAGACAACCCTTACAGAATTTTCTCTCCTCTCTTTACAGCTCAGAACTTTGAAGAACAGAGGGAGAAGAACTTTTGGCCTTTACAACAATTTTGAGCTCTAAGAATCACAGAAAAAGATCAAGATTTCGGTGTAAGTTGATACCCTTTTAGTGCTGAATGGGTGGGGTATTTATAGGCCCCAACCCAGTTCAAATTTGGAGCTCAAAACTGTCAATTCCCGGAATTCCGGGATCAGGCGGTTGCACCTCCTGACTGGAGCGGTTGCACCGCCTGGCAGAGCTCGAAGACTGAGCCTCTGGGCGGTGCCACCTCCTGTCAGGGGCGGTTGCACCTCCTGCCAGAGCTCAAAGATCGAGCTCAGGCAGTGCAACCTCCTGACTGAGGCGGTTGCACCACTCAGCCAGTGCTCGGAGACCGAGCCCACGCGGTGCCACCTCTTGTTAGGGGTGGTTGCACCGCCCAGTCTCGCTCGGAGACTGAGCCCAGGCGGTGCCACCTCCTGGCTGGGGCGGTTGCACTGCCCAGTCTCGCTCGGAGACTTAGCCCAGGCGGTGCTACCTCCTGGCTTGGGCGGTTCAACCGCCTGGCAAAAATCGGGGTCCGAATGGGTTGATCCATTCGGCCCAATTTGGGTTTTTCAGGGGCCCAATTGCCCCAAGATTAAGTTAATGAGATCACCTCCCATTTCCAACTTAATCATTGTGCTAACTACGATATTCCCTAAGACATTTACTGCAACTTGCTCCGGTGCGTCAATCGCTTCTTCCAGCGAGCTTCCGGCGAACTTCCGTCGATCATCCGATGAACCCTCGTTGATGCTCCTGCGGACTTCCGGCAAACTCCTGGACTTGCGACGATCCACTTGGCGAGTTCCGACAAGCTTCTTTGGCAAGCTCATGGACTTCTCGGATTTGTTCCCACAGAACCTCCGATGACTGTCCGAACTTCCGTCAAACTCTCGAACTCCCAACGTGATCATTGTCTTGACTCTGGCGTAACTCCTGCTGCATGTCTTTCTTCCATCATAGTTAATCTTGCACACTTAAAACAAAACTTTGATCGAGACAATTAATCCTAAGCAATTAACCAAGTTGTCCGGCATGTCATTGGTCCCTCGACGCTTCGTCCGATTCTTCGGCGCATCGTCCTCTCCTGCAGCCTATTGCCCAATCGACCAGTTGACTCCGCAACTCCGATATCCTTGGCACAATACCCACTCTTTTTGGCCCGATGCCTGAGTCCACGGCCCGAAGCCTTCTGTCGATACGTCGACCGATCCATCGGCCCGACGTCCAATCTTCTGACATGTTCCTCCGGCACAACATGATTTTCCTACTTTAATTGTCTCATCTTGATCGAAGCATCCTACGCCACTCAAAATGCAGATAAACATATATCAAGTAGTTTCATCATCAAAATACGAGATTCAACAAGTACCTCGGATTCCGGGGATATGACACTTTTTGGCTCCAATTTTGAAGCCATTGGAGCCTATAAAAATCCCATCCTTTTCTGCATGAAAGAGCATGAAAATATTGGCTTAATCTTAAATTCTTAAGTCATAAAAGTGTTGTAAAAGTTAGAGTTCTCCTCCTTCATCTCTTAGCCTTGTAACCATCCAAGAAATAGGAGTGAGACTTGTAAGGGTTGTCTCCTAAACCCGGGAAAAGGAGAAAGTGCTATAAAGAGGTGTTTGGTCTTCACCTATTGAAGGAAGGCCTTTAGTAGACGCATGTGACCTCGACTGAGGAGGAATCCGAAAGTGGATGTAGGTCACCTTGACCGAACCACTCTAAATTCTGGTTTGCTTTTTATTTGTGCAATTTACTTTACTACAAACCTACTTAATCTTTTCTTGCACTTTTACAAAAGCTTTCAAGTTCAACTTCTCTCCGAAACAGATTGAATCGAAACCATTTTCGTCGGAATCGGTTTTAAACGAAATGAATAATTTTTTAAAATCGTGAAAGTTTTCTACTGTACTAATTCACCCCCCCTCTTAGTCCACTCTTAATCCTAACAATTGGAATCAAAGCAAGGTTCACTCTCATTTGGTTTTAAACCCAAAAGAGATGCCGGTAACTTAGAGGGCCATTCAATTACACGTCCACCCATGTTTAATAGGATGTATTACACATATTGGAAGACTAGAATGAGGATCTTCCTAATTTCAATGGATTTTGAACTATGAAATATTATAGAAAATAGCTTTCAAAAATCTTCTCTTCCAATGAATAATTGGAATGAGTTGGAGAAGAAGACTTTCGCTTTAAACGCAAAGGGTATGAATGTCTTGTTTTGTGTATTAGAGAAAAACGAGTTTAATCGAGTATTGATTTGTGAAACGACTTTTAACATTTGACACACACTCGAAGTGACTCATGAAGGCACTAGTAGAGTGAAGGAGTTAAAATTTAATCTTTTAATGCATTCTAATGAGTTGTTTCGAATAAAAGCGAGTGAGACCATTGGAGATATATACACCCGATTTACGGATGTCATCAATGGTCTAAAATGACTTGGTAAAAGAAAAAAGAAAGATAAATGGGTCTTTAGAAATAAGCAAGATGAATTTGTTAGGATCGAGAGCACTAAGAGGGGGGGGGGGGGTGAATTAGTGCAGCGGAAAACTTTTTGCGATTAAAATCGAAAGCTGCGTTCAAACGATAAAAACAACTTCTGTATGAAAGTTGATACTAAGTAAGGTTAAAGTCAATCTATGCAGGCAGTTTGCAGCTATGATGAAAACCAGAATATCGGCACAAACTGAAATCCGACGTTCGTACGAAGAAACTGATTTACGTCTAAATGCTGATTCGTAAATCACTTGATTAGATAAGACGCAGTTTAAGCAGGAGTATAAAGGCAGTGTGCAGTTATGGTAAAGCTCAAAACGTAAACGCAATCTGCAATATGATGATCATACGAAAAAGCAGATTTACGTCTAAACGCAGATTTACGTCTAAACACAGATTTACATCTGAACCTTGAAACTCGTTCGTAAAATCACAGAGGGCAGTAAGCTATTGAGAAGTTTACAGTGAAGGTAAAATGCTAAAAGGAAATGCAAACCGAGATTTAGAGTGGTTCGGTCAATCTTGACCTACTCCACTTTTGGCTTCCTCCACCGACGAGGTCACCGACGTCAACTAGAGACCTTCCTTCAATAGGCGAAGGCCAACCACCCTCTTACAGATTCACTCCTTTTGACAGGCTTAGGAGATAACCCTTACAACAGTTTTCTCTCCTCTCTTTACAACTCAAACTTTGAAAAACAGAAAGAGGAGAACTAGTAGTTTTGAGCTCTAAGAACCACAGAAAGACAGCAAGATTTCAAGTGTGTGTTCTGTGCTTTCAGTGCTGAATGGGTGGGGTATTTATAGGCCCCAACCCAGTTCAAATTTGGAGCTCAAATATGTCAATTCCCGGAATTCCGGGATCAGGTGGTTGCACCTCCTGACTGGGGCGGTTGCACCGCCTGGCAGAGCTCGAAGACTGAGCCTCTGGGCGGTGCCACCTCTGTCAGGGGCGGTTGCACCTCTCTGCTAGAGCTCGAAGACCGAGCTTAGGCGGTTGCACCGCCTGACTGGGGAGGTTGCACCGCCTGGCAGAGCTCGAAACTTGAGCTCTAGCGGTGCTACCTCTTGACAGAAGAGGTTGCACCGCCCAGTCTCGCTCGGAGACTGAGCCCGAGGCGGTGCCACCTCTTGGCTGGGGCGGTTGCACCGCCCAGTCTCACTGGGAGACATAGCCTGGGCGGTGCTACCTCCTGGCTTGGGCGGTTGCACCTCCCACAGCAATCAGGGTCCGAATGGGTTAATCCATTCGGCCCAATTTGATTCTTTCAGGGGCCCAATTGCCCCAAGATTAAGCTAATGGGATCACCTCCCATTTCTAACTTAATCAATGTGCTAACTACGATTATTTCCTAAGACATATTCTGCAGCTTGCTCCGGTGCGTCAATCGCTTCTTCCGGCGAGTTTCCGGCGAACTTCCGTCGATCATCCGACGAACCCTCGGTGATCCTTCTGTAGACTTCCGGAAAACTCCTGGACTTGCAACGATCCACTTGGCAAGTTCCGACGAGCTCCTTTGGCAAGCTTCTGGACTTCTCGGATTTGTTCCCGCAGAACCTCCGACGACTGTCCGAACTTCCGTCGAGCTCTCGAACTCCCAACGTGATCATTGTCATGACTCCGGCGCAACTCCTGCTGCATGTCTTACTTTCATCGTAGTTAATCCTGCACACTTATCTCAACACACAGATTAGACAAACAAATGACAATTGACTTCATCATCAAAATCCGAGATTCAACAAAATTTGGTATTGTGGTTAAAAACAAGGCTAGATTAGTGGCCAAAGGTTTCAACCAAGAAGAAGGGATTGATTATGAAGAGACATTCGCTCCTATGGCATGATTAGAAGCCATAAGGATACTCCTTTCCTATGCTAGTAGTAATAATTTTAAGTTGTTTCAAATGAATGTTAAAAGTGTTTTTCTTAATGGTTTTATTTCCGAAGAAGTTTATGTTGAACAACCTCCAGGATTTACGAATGATAATCTCCCTAATCATGTATTTAAATTAACTAAAGCTCTCTATAGATTGAAACAAGCCCCAAGGACTTGGTATGAGAGACTTAGCTTATTTCTTATCGAAAATAAATTTTCTAAAGGCAAGGTCGATACTACATTGTTTATCAAAAATTTTGAAAATAATTTTCTTATTGTTCAAATTTATGTTGATGATATTATTTTTGGTTCCACGAATGAATCTCTATATGAGTCATTTGCTAAAAGTATAAGTCTTGAATTTGAAATGAGTTTGATGGGGGAATTAACTTTCTTTTTACGCTTACAAATCAAACAACTAAGTAATGATATTTTTCTTAGTTAAACAAAATATACTTTAGATTTACTAAAAAGGTTTAATATGGATAGCTTAAAGGCTATCAACACTCCTATGAGCACCTCTACTAAGTTAGACATTGATGAAAGTGGAGAAAGCTTTGATCAAAAAGCTTATAGGGGTATAATAGGAAGTTTACTATACCTCACCGCAACTAGACCGGATATCATGTTTAGTGTAGGACTTTGTGCTAGGTTTTAATCTAATCCTAAGATATCTCATCTTAAAGTAGTTAAGAGAATACTTAGATATCTTAAAGGAATCATAAATCTAGGATTATGGTATCCAAAATCCGAGAACTTTGAGTTAATTGCTTATGCTGATGTAGATTTTATAGGATGTAGATTAGATAGAAAAAACACATCCAAAAAATGTCAATTTTTAGGACACACATTTGTTTCTTGGTTTTCCAAGAAACAAAACTCGGTTGCACTATCTACAATCGAAGCTGAGTACATTGCAGCTAGTGCATGTTGTGCACAAGTTGTGTGAATGAAAAACACTTTAAAGGATTATAAGATTCATCTTAAAAATATTCCCATAAAATGTGATAACACAAGTGCAATATGTTTAACAAAAAATCCCATTCAACACTCTAGAACTAAATATATTGATATTAGGCATTACTTTATACGAGATCATGTTAATAATCATGATGTAATCTTAGAGTTTATTGATATGAAACATCAATTAACCGATATTTTTGCAAAGCCCTTAAGTGAAGAACAATTTGATTTTATTAGAAAAGAATTAGGAATGTTAATTTGTCCGAATACATGAATTTGTCAAATTTTGTTTTCGGACTTTCTTGATTCTTTGGATCACTCACTTAAATCTTCTCCTCTAATGAAGCTAAAAATTGTTTACCTTGATGTTGTAAACTTAAAATGTTGTTTCCTTTGATGTTGGAATTTTGTATTTAGATGCTGAAAATTTCTATGATGATTATGATCTCTATTAAATATTGAGAAGTTTTAATCATATATGATGTAATATCAGATTCTTAATTTTTGAGTGCTACAAGCACTAATGATATTACCTCATACAAGTAGTGATGAAAGGCTATGACAAAACATTTTATAAATGCATGAAGTGGTTATACATAATGTTTGAAGTCATTGATAAATGCATCTCTCATGGATTTCACTTATATGAATTTTTAATGAGAAATAGATTTGATGTAATGCTCTTCTCACTATGAGGTTTTATTCATGAATTTCTCTTTCATGTGATACTCCTCTCCCATAAATTCTTCTCATGAAAATTGAAGGAATTCCAATGGATATCTTAATCCTTGAAAGATGAATTTTCGTGTGTGATAATAAAAGCATATTTTAACGAATCCCTTCTTGTGTGTGATAATGAAAGCATTTGTGTGATAATTTTCGTGGGGATTTGATTTCATATAGATATTTTGATCCTTTTGATGAATCCATTCTCTTTGTCAACATGAAAGCGTGTTTTAATAAAAACTTATTTATTATTTTTTGATTTGATTCAAATCATTTCACAAATTTAGTTCTTAATAGATTCCCTTCTTACCTTCTTTCCTCTTGTTTATGCAAAATGTGATGACAAAGAGGGAGAAGTTGTTAGAATCTATCGTTTTAATAATAACATTTAATGATGATAACTTTTGAGTGTGAAACTTGCTTGATTCTTTTTTACCACACTTGCATTGTTGAATTGTTCTCCTTTTTGTTGATGATAAAGGGGGAGAAATAATACTAAAATGTGGTAAATTGATGACAAATATATGTAATGTATTTCATCATATATACTTGAAATGTTTGCTTGATAAATTTCTTTCATTATGATAAGATATCTAGAGTTTAACTTGCTATTTTGTAATTGATATCTTGCCATAGAATGATGAATTGCTATCTTTGTCATCTTTCATATTTGAAATATCATACTTGAAAATGGATGTCATGACTTGACATCATTTTGAGAAATACTTGGCATCATAGTTTGAGAATGTTAGATTATGATAGGAATCATGATGTACATGTTGATAAGTTTAATGAACTTATCTTATCAGTTTTTTTCTTGAATTTAAAGGCCTTGAATTCAAGAATGTCTTTTCTCTCCATCATCAATTGATTGTCATCATCAAAAGGGGGAGATTGTTGAATCTCGGATTTTGATGATGAAGTCAATTGTAATTTGTTTGATCTAATCTATATGTTGAGAAAAGTGTGCATGATTAACTATGATAGCAGTAAGACATAAAGCAGGTGTTGTGCCAGAGTCAAGATCGAGATCTCATTGGGAGTTCGAGAGTTCGATGGATGTCCGGACGTTCGTTGGAATTTTTGCCGGAACTAACCGAGAAGTCCAGGAGCTTGCCAAAAAAGCTCATCGGAACTCGCCAAGAAGATCGTCGTAAAGTCCAGGAGCTTGCCGGGAGTCCGTCGGAACATTACCGAGAGTTCATCGGATGTTCATTGGAAGTACACCGGAAGCTCGCTGGAATAGCAATTGATGCACCAGAATAAGAAGCATTATAAATCATATCTTAATTATCGTAGTTAGAGCATAAATTAAGTTAGGATTGGGAGGTAATCCCACTAACTTAATTAGGGGCCAACTGGGTCCTTAATAGGGCTGAATTGGGTTGAAGTGAGCTGCCAATTTAGCCCCTAAAAATATAGCCGACGGTGGCACTGCCTGGAAGGCAGTGCCCCTAGATTTCTAGGTGGTGGTACCGCCCAGTGTTAGATAAACAGCAGTAGTACCGCCCATTAACAATAGTGGTACCGCTAGTACCTCAGATTTTGAGGATGTGACACTTTTTGACTCCAATTTTGAAGCCACTGGGGCCTATAAAAACCCCACCCTTTTCTGCATGAAAGGGAATGAAAATATTGGCTTAATCTTAAATTCTTGAGTCATAAAAGTGTTGTAAAAGTTAGAGTTCTCCTCCTTCATCTCTTAGTCTTGTAACCATTCAAGAAAGAGGAGTGAGACTTGTAAGGGTTGTCTCCTAAACCTGGGAAAAGGAGAAAGTTCTATAAAGAGGTGTTCAGTCTTCACCTATTGAAGGAAGGCCTTTAGTGGATGCTGGTGACCTTGTCGAAGGAGGAATCCGAAAGTGGATGTAGGTCACCTTGACCGAACCACTCTAAATTCCGGTTTGCTTTTCATTTATGCAATTTACTTTACTACAAACCTACTTAATCTTCTCTTGCACTTTTACGAAAGCTTTCAAGTTTTACTTCTCTCTGAAACAGATTGAATCAAAATCATTTTCGTCGGAATCAATTTTAAACGAAATGAACAATTTTTTAAAATCGTGAAAGTTTTCCGCTACATTAATTTACCCCCCCCCTCTTAGTGCCGCTCTTGATCCTAATAGTACCGCCCAGCATAGGTGATGGCACCGCCAGTACCCCGAAAACCGAGGATGAAATACTTTTAGGCTCCAAGTTTGAATCCACTTGAGGCCTATAAGTATCCATCTCATCCCTAGTTAATACACACAAGAATTGAGAGAAAAAAAGGGTAGAAAAATACTATTGTAATCTTGTGAGAACTCCTCTAAAGCTCTAAGTATTAGTATGGTTTAAGAGAGGAGTAAGTGAGGGTGTAAAGGTTCTCTCCTGAACTTGTCAAACGGAGAATCGAGTGTAAAAGGGTAGTTGATTTTCGTCTGTTGAAAGAAGGCATACACTTGAAATCATACATGAAGGCACTAGTAGAGTTAAAGATTAATCTTTTGATGCATGATTTTGAATTGTTTCACATGAAACCAAGTGAAACCATTGGAGACATGTATACCCGTTTTACGGATGTTGTTAACGGTTTAAAAGCTCTTAATAAATGTTTTTTGAATTTTGAACTTGTTAATAAAGTTTTACAATTGCTTTCTAAAAACTAGGATTCCAAAGTAACGACAATACAAGAAGGAAAGGACCTAAACAACCTTGCTCTTGAAGAACTTATCGGGTCATTAATGACCTATAAAATGACATGCAAGGCGTATGATGAACTTGAGAATAACCTTCCAAAGAACATGAAGGATTTGACACGTAGAACTTAAGAAGACCACTCGAGCGAAAGCTTAAATGATGATGACATAGAACTCCTCACAAGTAAATTTATAAAATTTATAAAATATGAAACTAAGAATAAACATGAACTAAAAAAGAAAAAGTTGCCAAAGAACAAGAAAGCACTCAAGGTGACTTAGATGAAACGAGTGCATCCGAAGAAGAGGAGTAAACCAATGAAGACGAAGTGGCGAACTTCGCTTTGATAACTCTCGATAATGAGGTAAACAACTCAAACGAAACTCCTTTACTTTTTTTTTAAAAATTAATTGATGATTTTTCATGTGTTATTTTTAAATTAGTTAGTAAAAAATAAAAATATAAAAAAATAAATAAAAGGGGATTATGTTTTTCTTTTTAGTGTTTTTGAAAAAAAAATTAAAAATTGATCATGACAATTGCATCTCTTTATGATAAAAGAACAAAATATTAGATTTAAATCTAATGCTTGTACACCTAATAAGATTAATCCTATGCATGCTTTTAACAAGTAATAATGTGTATCTTGATAATTTTCATATTGCTTTTTGATTTTGATTGAAAATACTTTATGTCTATTGAATTCGTGTTTGATAATGCATAATGATGTAAGACGTAATGAAAATGTTAAAAGGTTTGGAATCATGCTTAATGAGTTTATATTTCAAAATTATGCATGATGATTTTTGTGATTTATGGCTTATTGATCTTTGTCGTAATGAAAGTTACTTTTTCGGTTTTAAACGATGATGTATATTTTTGTTTGACATAAAAAATAAAAGCATGCTTGTATGAAATCAAACCACTTAAATTGAAACAAAAAGGAAAGAATGCATATTTCTTGAAAATATCTCTAAAGCTTTTCGATTTTTTTTTTCAACAAATGATTCTAGGTGATGAATTTATTTTATGAATTAAGAAAAGTGATTTTGATGATAAGTAATGACTTGACATGATCTTGAATTCTCGAAATTATAACTTGGGATTTTCCTTATATGAATCAAGATATCTCATTTGATCTCTTTTGTCTTTTTTTGCCATAAGAGAAAAATTATCTAAATTGTTCTTTTGATTACAACTTGAAAGTATTCTATGAATCAAGATTTTTTTCTTTCACTAAAGTGGAGATTCATTTAAACGAATCTTGATTCTTTCACTTAATTAAGATTTATTATGAATCAAGATTTTTTTATTAATTGTCCTCTTATAATTCCTCTTAGTATTTACTAAAGAGGAGATTTTCTATATGAATCATAAGATTTCTTATGCATGAATTGAAATCTTTTTCTCCTATGTTTATTTTTGTGATTCATTAAAGATAATATCTTTTTCAGAATTCATGACTTCAAATTTCTTTTCAAGATCTTTTACTATTTGATCTCCTAACATTTCCTTTTGATTATTTAAGAGAAGATTTGTCAAAATGAATCATATCTTTGTTGAATCTCAAATTTTGATAATGAAACCAATTGATAGTGTTTATCTTATCAGTGCTTTGAGTGATGCAGGAAGCTTCGATCAGGGAGAGATAATTAAAAGCACGAAGAATCATGTTGGGTCGGAGTGAAACAAGTCAGAAGATTGGATATCGAGCCGGAGGACCGATTGATGTATCGACATAAGGCTTCGGATCATGGGATTGAGCATTGGGCCAAGAAGAGCAGAAATTGCACCAAGGAAATCAGAGTTGCGGAGGTCAACTAGCCGATTGGGCAATAGGCCGTAAGAGAGGACGATGCGCCAAAGAATCAAACGAAGCGTCGATGAACTAATGACATGCTGGATAACATTTGATTCAAGCTTTGTAATAATTGTCTAGATCGAAGTAGGTTTTAAGTGTGTAGGATTAACTATGATAGCGATCAAGGCAAAATGAAGTCCCGGAGTCAAGAACGAGATTTTGTTGGGAGTTTGAGAGTTCGTCGGAAGTCTAGACATTCATTGAAAGTCTGGACTTTCGTCGGAAGTTCTATCGGAATTGATCGAGAAGTCCAGGAACTTGCCAAAGAAGCTCGTTAGAACTCACTAAGAAGATCATCATGAAGTCCAAGAGCTTGCTAGGAGTCTACTGGAACATTGGCGAGAGATCATCGGAAGATCGCCAGAAGAAACCTAGACTTACTAGACTTATTTAGCTTAGTGTATACCTTAAAATTCATAGTTAGCACATAATTGGGTTGGAATTGAGCCAACTCAATTAGGAGCCAATTAGGCTCAAGTTTGGGTTGTGTTAGGCTAAGTGAAAGGCCCAAACAATGACCCAACACGTGGAACCATCGTGGCATAGTCTCCAAGACTATATCAGGCGGTGGTACCGCCCAGACACAATCTCCGAGAGATTGTCAGGCGATGGTACCGCCATATTGGGTAGTGGTACTGCCCAATGGCAGGGTGCCAGGCGGTGGTACCACCAGACTGGGCAGTGGTACCGCTTAGTGTTAGTGCTGCAGGCGATGGTACCGCCCAACATAGGCGGTGGTATTGCTAGGACCCAGGATGAGATACTTTTAGGCATCAAGTTTGAATCCACTGGAGGCCTATAAATACTCCTCTCATCCCTAGTTAACACACATAAGAATTGAGAGCAAAAAAGAAGAAAAACGCTATTGTAATCTTGTGAGAACTCCTCTAAAAGCTTTAAATGTTAGTGCAGTTTAAGAGAGGAGTAAGTGGGGGTGTAAAGGTTGTCTCCTAAACCTGTGAAAAGGAGAAGAAGGGTGTAAAAGGGTAGTTGATCTTCGTCTATTGAAGGAAGATCATTAGTGGATGCCAATGGCCTCGATTGAAGAGGAATTGGTGGAGTGGATGTAGGTCATGACGATCGAACCACTATAAAATGGTTTACATTTCTATTTTGTTGTTTATCTTTATTACAAACTGCTTTACTTCCTCATTACTTATGCTGCACACCCTTCTATATGCTTTCAAAGTTAAACTCACTTTGTCAAAACAATTTTATTGAACGAGATTTTTAAAACTGACATTTTTATCTACTACACTAATTCACCCTCCCCTCTTAGTGTCGACTTGATCCTAATAGTTGGTATCAGAGCCAGGTTTTTCTTGTTTGGTTTAACATTAAAGAGAAATGACTCTTTTCGGCTTTCAAGAGGGACACTCTATCGTTCGTCCTCCCATGTTCAATGGGACAGACTACACTTATTGGAAAACTCGAATGAGAGATGATTTGGAGAAGAAAACTTTTTCTTTAAATGCTAGAGCTATGAATGCTCTATTTTGTGCCTTAGATAAAAATGAATTCAATTGGTTTTCTAATTGCGAAATGGTTTTTGACATTTGGCACATACTCGAATCACACACGAAGGCACTAGTAGAGTTAAAGACTTTAAAATAAATATTTTGATGCATGATTTTAAATTATTTCGTATGAAACCAAGGGAGACTATTGGAGATATGTACACCCATTTTATGGATGCCATTAATAGTCTAAAAGCTCTTGGTAAAAGTTTTTCGGATCTTGAACTTGTGAATAAAGTTTTACGATCACTTTCTAAAAATTAGGATTTGAAAGTAACGACAATACAAGAATAAAAGAACTTGAACCATTTTTCGATTGAAGAACTTATTGGGTCTTTTATGATATCTGAAATAACGTGCAATGCACATGAAGAACTCAAGAACAATCTTCCAAAGAATAGGAAGGATTTGACACTTAGAACTCAAGATAACCACTCGAGTGAAAGCTCAAGTGATGATGACTTTGAACTTTTTGTTAGGAATGAGTCGATACTAAGAGGGAGGGAGTGAATTAGTGTAGTGGATAAAATCACCGGTTCGACAAATCTTTGTACGATAAAAACTGATTTCGACAAAAATCGTTTCGTAAAGATATTAACTCGAAAGAGTATGGGAGTGTAGTGAAAGTAATAAGGAAGTAAGACAGTTTGCAGTAAAGATAAATTATAAGAATGGAAATACAAACCAAGTTTTATAGTGGTTCGGTCATCGTGACTTACATCCACTCTACCGATTCCTCTTTCGTTGAAGCCACCAACATCCACTAACGATCTTCTTTCAACGGGTGAAGATTAATTACCCTTTTACAACTCAATTCTCCTTTTGACAGGTTCAGGAGAGAACCTTTATAACCCCCCTTCACTCCTCTCTTAAACAAGCCTAACACTTAGAGTTTGAGAAGAGTTCACATAAGATTACAACTACGTTTTCTTTTCTTTTTGCTCTCAGTTGTGTGTATGTTAACCAGGGATAAGAGGGGTATTTAACATCTTTCTTTTTGCTTTCTTTTCATCATCAAAATCTGAGATTCAACAAAAAAAACTCATGAAAAAGCATCAAGTAATTTCAAAATAAAGTAAATGAGTTTCGTTTGAGTTGCTTACCTCATTATCGAAAACCATTAAGGTGTAGTTTGCCAGCTCACCTTTGTTAGTTTGTTCTTCATCTTCGGATGAACTTGATTCGTCCCAAGCTATCTTGAATACTTTCTTCATCAGAATCTCAGATTTTGATGATGAAAAGAAAGGAAAAAGAGGGATAATAAATACCCCTCTCATCCCTGGTTAACATATACACAATTGAGAGGAAAAAAAAAGAGAAAACACTATTGTAATCTTGTGTAAACTCCTCTCAAACTTTAAGTGTTAGGCTTGTTTAAGAGAGGAGTGAAGGGGGGTTGTAAAGGTTCTCTCCTGAACTTATCAAAAGGAGAATTGAGTTGTAAAAGGATAGTTAATCTTCACCCGTTGAAAAAAGATCGTTAGTGGATGTCGGTGGTCTCGACAAAAGAGGAATCGATGGAGTGGATGTAGGTCACGACTACCAAACCACTATAAAACTCGGTTTGTATTTCCATTCTTGCAATTTATCTTTACTGCAAACTACCTTACTTCATTATTGCTTTCACTACACTCCCATACTCTTTCGAGTTAATATCATTACAAAACAGTTTTCATCGAAATCAGTTTTTATCGTATGAAGATTTGTCGAACCGGTGATTTTATCCGCTATACTAATTCACTCCCCCCCTCTTAGTGCTGACTCATTCCAAACAGTTGATATCAGAGTTACATTATTTCTCATTTGGTTTAGTACCCAAGAGAAATGGCTATTTTCGGCTTTCAAGAAGGCTTTTCTATCGTTCGTCCTCCCATGTTTAATGGGACGGACTACACTTATTGGAAAACTCGAATGAGAGTTTTCTTGCTTTCAATTGATTTGAATTTATGGAATATTGTCAAATGCGATTTTCAAAGCTCTTCTCTTCCAATGAACAATTGGAATGATTTGGAGAAGAAGACTTTTTCTTAAAATGTTAGAGCTACAAATGCTTTATTTTGTGCCTTAGACAAAAATTAATTCAATTAGGTTTTACTTGCGAAATAGCTTTTGACATTTAGTACATACTTGAAATCACACATGAAGGCATTAGTAGAGTAAAAGATTCGAAGATAAATCTTTTGATGCATGATTTTGAACTATTTCAAATGAAGCTATGTGAAACCATTGTTGACATATACACCCGTTTTACGGATGTCATCAATAGTTTAAAAGCTCTTGGTAAATATTTTTCGAATCTTAAACTTGTTAATAAAGTTTTACGATCTTTTTCTAAAAATTGGGACTCTAAAGTAATGGCCATTTAAGAGACCAAGGATTTGAATACTTTTTCGATCAAAGAACTTATCGGGTCTTTGATGACCTATGAAATGACCAATGTGGTACAAAATGAATATAAGAACAACCTTCCAAAGAACAGGAAGGATTTGACACTTAGAACAAATGAAGACCACTCGAGCGAAAGCTCAAGTGATGATGAACTTGAACTTCTCACTATAAAACTTAAAAAGTTCATTAAACAAGAATTAAAGAATAAAAATAAACTTAAAAATAAGTTGCCAAAGAAGAAGAGAGTACTTAAAGTGACTTGGGACGAAATGAGTGCATCCGAAGACGAGGAGCAAACGAATAAGGGCAAGGTGGCGAACTGCGCTTTGATGGCTTTCGTTAACAAGGTAAGTGACTCAATCAAATATCCTTTTCCTTACTATGAAATTACTTAGTGCTTTTCATGATTAGTTATATATATATATATATATATATTATGATAAAGGAACAAAATGTTAAAATTAAATGCTTTATGTTTAATGAAATCATATTATATACTTTAATGATTTAATTATGCATGATGATTTTGTATTATTTTTCAGTTTTAAACATGATGAATCGTTTTCATATGAAAAAAACTTGAGCACACTTATATGAAATTAATCACACAAAATGAAACACATAAAAAGAAAAATATATTATCATTGAAATTAAAATGATGAATCAAATCTCTTGTTTGAAGAAGCTTTATGTATAATGTGTTATACTTTTTGGTCTTGATGGTTTTTATGATGAAATTTATTTTTCGATCCTAAAAGTTGATGCATGCTTTGATTTGGCAAAAAAAAAAAAAAAACTTGAGCATGCTTGTGTGAAATAAATCAAACAAAAAGGGGGAGGAAAACATTTTTCTTAAGAATTTCTCAATCCCTATCTTATCGAGTTTTTAAAAAGGAGATTGATGAATCTCTTGGAGCCTGAAAATGATTTTGATTTGATGATTTGAATTTGAATGAGCTTTATCTTGATTTTTTGAGATTTATAACTTAAGATTTCTTATCCATTAATCAAGATATTATATCTTTTGTTCTCCTACGATTCTTTTTGCTATTCACTAAAAATGAGACTTATCCTAACAAACCATGATATGCTACTTGACATCTTGAGAATTTATGACTTGAGTTTTGTTATGCATTTCTTCCTTTCTTCGTTCTTATTTATAATGACAAAAGGGAGAAAGAAAATTGCTAGCATATCAAGAGATTGATAAATCAATTAATGTCATTTTGAATCTCTTATGATTTCGATGATTTGATGATTTGAATCTAAATAAGATTTTTCCAATCGAATCATGAACCTTCTCTTGATTTCTTAAACTTGAAATTTTCTTTTATGAATCAAGATTTCTTACTCTTTATTTTCATATGATTCTTGCATTTTGTTTAAGAGAAAAATTTCTATATGAATCATGTCTTTTGGTATTCATATGAACTTATCTTTCATGATATGATTTTTATAATTCCTTGTATTCATGAAGTATATCTCATCACCTAATTAACTTTTCTTGATATTCTTCATGTGATGATATGAAATTATGCATGAAATACTCATGATATTATGTTGATGCATTCAAATGAGAAGTTATGATCATGTATGGTAGGATGTAATATAATTTGATATTTTGATACCATCATGATAGCTTGAAATACATATGATTTGGAATGATGCATGCAATACTATGATTTTTTGTTATGAAATGATGTGAAAGTCAACAATTATCATTTTCTGAAATGATACCATATTGCAATAAAGAATGATACATTATCTTTGTCATAATGTGAAGATTGATATAAAGGGAAATGAATTGCACCTTTGTTTTATTATTCCTCTCTTTTTGCCAATGACAAAGGGGGAGAAAGAATTACTAGTGTGCACATCTCAAAAGAGAAAGATTTGCTAGCTTATACAAGTCAAGAAAATGCAAAAACATGCTAGCTTGTTCATCTCAAAAGAGAAGCAAAGATTGCTAACTTGCATATTTCAAGAAGCAAAAGTTACTTTCTTGAACATCTCAAAATTGCTAGCTTGCATGTTATAAAATTCACTAGCTTACATGATGTAAAACTTGCTATCTTGGACATCACCGAGAATTGCTATCTTACAATCTCAAGAGAAACAAAAGTGCTATCTTGCCTATCTCAAAAAGCAAAACTTGTAACTTGCACATTGCAAAAGAAAGCAAGAATTGCTAGCTTGCACACTTCAACAAGAGGCAAAAATGCTATCTTACATTATTTTTTGAAAACTTGCTAGCTTAAACATTGCAAAGAAAAGCAAATATGCTAAACTTTGCACATCTCTAAAACTTGCTAACTTGCATAATGATAAAACTTGAGATTATATTTATTATGCAATGAATTCAAGAGTTCTATAAACACTTGCTAGTTGCACTTCTCCTTTTTCTTGATGACAAAGGGGGAGAAGTTATGATAATGATCATGCATTGAATGATATATTGTAAATTTGATTATGCATGATTTTATGATGACGTGTTACAAATATTAATGATTAAATTTGCTTTGACTTGAATTCAATTTGAATTCAAGAGTTCTATCAATATGCCATATTGATAGGGGGAGTTAAGGTTAACTCCGTCATCAATTGGTTGTCATAATAAAAAAAGGGGAGATTGTTGAATCTCAGATTTTGATGATGAAACCAATTGATAGTGTTTATAATTTGATCTACGTTTTGAGTGATGCAGGAAGCTTCGATCAGGGAGAGACAATTAAAACAGAAAGATATTGAATCTTAGATTTTGATGATGAGACCAATTGATAGTGTTTATAATTTGATCTACGTTTTGAGTGATGTAGGAAACTTCAATCAAGGAGAGACAGTTAAAGCAGAAAGAATCATGTTGGGCGGGAGAAAAATATGTCAGAAGATTGGACATCGAGCCGAATGATCGGTCGACGTATCGGTAGAAGGCTTCGGGCCATGGGTTTGGGCATCGGGCCAAGAAGAGCAAAAATTATACTAAGGAAATTGAAGTTGTGGAGGTCAACTGGCCGATTGGGCAATAGGCCGCAAGAGAGGACGATGCGTCGAAGAATCGGACGAAGCATTGATGAACCAATGACATGCCAGACAACATGATTCAAGCTTTGTAATAATTATCTAAGATCGAAGTAGGTTTTAATTGTGTAGGATTAACTACGATAGTGATCAAGGTATAAAGTAAAATGAAGTCCCGGAGTCAAGAACGAGATTTCGTTGGGAGTTTGAGAGTTCATCGGAAGTCCGGACATTTGTCCAAAGTTCTATTGGAATTGATCGAGAAGTCCAGGAGCTTGCCAAAGAAGCTCATTGGAACTCACTAAGAAGATCGTCGTGAAGTCCAAGAGCCTACCGAGAGTCCGTTGGAACATTACCGAGAGATCGTCGAAAGTTCGCCGAAAGAAACCTAGACTTACTAGACTTATTTATCTTATTATATGCCTTAATTTTGTAGTTAGCACATAATTAGGAAAGAATTGGGCCAACCCTATTAGGGGTCAGTTGGGCCCAAGTTTGGACTGTGTTGGGCCAAGTAAAAGGCCCAAACAGTGACCCAACAGGTGACACCATCGTGGTACAATCTTTGAGACTATATCAAGTGATGGTATCACCTAGACACAGTCTTCTAGGTGATGGTACCGCTCAGTGTCAGGCTAGAGGCGGTGGTACCGCCCGTACCCTAAAATTTCAGGGATTTGAATTTTGGCTCCAAGTTTTGAAGCCATTGGGGTCTATAAATACCCCAGTTATTCCTATATGGAGTAGCAAGAAAAGTAAACAAAAACTATATATTTCTAGAGTTGAAAACCCTTGTAAAGTATAGAGTCCCTCCTCCTAAAGTTTAGAGACTGTTCTAAAGGAGAGTGTGAGGGAAGCTTTGTAAGTGGGGGTGTAAATGTTCTCTCCTAAGCCTGCAAAAGGAGAATAGAGTTGTAAGAAAGAGGTTGGTCTTCACCTATTGAAGAAAGACCAATTGTGGATGCCGGTGGCCTCGACGGAAGAGGAATCGGTGGAGTGGATGTAGGTCACGATGACCGAACCACTATAAAAATCTGGTTTGCATTTATTTTTGTTAGGATCAAGAGTCGACACTAAGACGGGGGGGGAGGGGTGAATAAGTGCAATAGTAAAAACTACATCGATTTAAAACTTCGTTGCGATAAAATCATTTACGTTGAAAACCGATCTTGGAAATATCTTAACTTGAAGCATGTTCGTAAATGAATTGAAGGCAGTAAACACTTAAAGAGGTTTGCAGTAAGGTAATAGCAAGAATAAAATGCAAACCAGAGAACACAGTAGTTTTAGAGTGGTTCGGTCAATGTGACCTACATCCACTTTCGGCGAACTCCTCCGATGAGATCACCAGCATCCACTAGAGGCCTTCCTTCAATAGACGAAGGCCAATCACCTTTTACACCCCTCTTCTCCTTTTACCGGGTTTAGGAGACAACTCTTACAAGCACTCACTTACTCCTCTCTGAAACTAGTCTAACACTTAGAAGAGGGAGAGGAGATCACACAAGATTTTAGTAGCGTTTCTTTCTTTTTAAACTCTCTGTGCTTGTGTGCTTTAACCAGGGATGAGAGGGGTATTTATAGGCTTCAAGTTGATTTAAACTTGGAGCCTAAAACTTTCCCTTCCTAGGTTCCCCGGGCATGGGCGGTACCACCACCTGCACTGGGCGGTACCACTGCCCAGTATTAGTCTGGTTGACACTGCCCTAGGTGGTACCACTTCCCAGGTCTGGTGGTACCACCGCTTGGGGGATAGTGCTGGGTGGCACCACCGCCTGGCACCCTGCTAGGGGCGGTACAATCGCCCAGACTAGAGGTACCACCGCCTGACACAACCTCGAAGACTGTGCCACGACTATGAGATTTCTTGGGGCACTGTTTGGGCTTCTTATTGGGTCCAACATAGTTCTTACATAGGCCTAGCTGGCACCTAATTGGGTTGGCCCAAATCCAATCCCAATTACGTGCTAACTACGATTCCTATGTCATATTCTAAGCTAAACAAAGTCCATAAGTCTATTCTTCCGGCGAGCTTCCGACGATCTTCCGGTGAACTTCCGACGATCTCTCGGCAATGTTCCGGTGGACTCTTGGCAAGCTCTTGGACTTCACAATGATCTTCTTAGTGAGTTCCGATGAGCTTTTCTGGCAAGCTCCGAGACTTCTCGATTGGTTCCTCCAGAACTTTCAACGAATGTTCGGACTTCCAACAAACTCTCGAACTTCCAACGTGATCACATCCTTAACTCTGGGACTTCATTTTGCTTCATGCCTTGCTATCATAGTTAATCCTGTATATGTAAAACATACTTTGATCTAGATAATTAATACTAAGTAATAATCATGTTGTCCGGCATGTCATTGGTCCCTCGACACTTCATCTAACTCTTCGGTGCATCGTCCTCTCTTGTGGCCTATTGCCCAATCGGCCAGTTGACTCCGCAACTCCGATATCCTTGGCACAATATCCGCTCTTCTTGGCCCGATGCCCGAATCCACGTCTCGAAGCCTTCTGTCGACACGTCGACCAATCCACCGGCCTGACGTCCAATCTTCTAGCATGTTCCTTCGGCCCAACATGATATTTCCTGCTTTAATTGTCTCATCCTAATCGAAGCATCTTGCGTCACTCAAAACGCAGATTAAAATATAAACACTTATCGATTAGTTTCATCATCAAAATACGAGATTCAACAATCTCTCCCTTTTTTATGATGACAACCAATCGACGATGGAGTTAACCTTAACTCCCGGAGTTTAAACAAACTCCTATCAATATGCCTTATTGATAGAAACTCTTGAATTCAAAAATCCAAGCAACATGTCATGATCAAGTCATGCATGACATCAAAATACTTCTCCCCTTTTGTCATTAACAAAAAGGAGAAGTCCAACTATTCATGTGTTTGGAATATAAGTTCAACTCATTGCATGAAAAACATAATATCATGTTTTATCATCATGCAATTTGAAGCTAGAAAATTTAGCAGTGTTACATTATGCTTTGAACATTCAAGCTATCAAGTTTTAGATATGCAAGTTTTACAACATACAAGCTAAAAAATTTAAAGATGTGCAAGTTGGCATATTTGCTTTTTAAGATAGGCAAGATAGCACTTTTGTAATTTTTGTTTCTTAAGGTGGGCAAACTAGTGACGTTCAAGATAGCAAGCTCTTTCTTATATTTTGAGAAGTGCCATTTTTGCTTCCTTTGCAAAGTGCAAGCTAGCAAAATTTTGCTTCATTCTTGAATTGTGCAAGCTAGCATATTTGCTTTCTAGCAAGTTTTGCTCCCCCTTTGTCATTGTCAAAAAGAAGGGAAGACTCTTTACATCAATTTTCAAATTATGACAAAGGTAAATAGTATTGATGAAAATTCAAGTCATAAATTTTAAAATAAATATTTTATCATGAATATTTCATCATTGCATGCATTATTATCATAAGTTAAAGTATTGCATACATAACACCAAATCATCATGTATATAAAATATAAAATCATCATTACATGCATGATTCCAAATCATCATTCATATTATTTCAATAATTATTTCAATCATCACTCTAACTCATCATGCACAATTTCAACATGTAAAATCATTAAACATGATACAATCATTTATTCTCCAAACATTCATCATAATTTTCAACTCATTAAATTTGTCAAATTAACATACCATCATGAGTATTTCATGATTTTACACAATCATATGACAAGAAATCAAAATGATGATTCATAAAAAATATCACAAGTTATAATCAAGAGAAAAATCATCTTTACATGCATTTTTATCTAAGGGAAAAATCATAATGTTGCATGCATCATTCCAAAACATTTCAAGCCATACAAGCCATAAATACAAAGAAAATCATGTCATGAAAGATAAGACTACGTAAATACCAAAAGACATGATTCATAAATAATTTTTTAATAAAATGTAAGAAGTCATAGTGAACGATCTTGATTTACATAAAGTTTCAAAACATAATTATCAAGATCCCGAGGGACTCGACCAATCATGATGCTTGGTTAAGTGAACACCTTCGTTACAAGATGAGTCTGATTTGATGATAAACCCTCGAGGGACTCGACCAAGCATACCATATCCTCAGGTCACCGGTGACATCTCTTTGTCATAAACAAAATAGCGAATCGCGATATAGGTGAGTCTCGAGGGACTCGACCAACTCAACCTACACCGGGAATCGGTTCCTACTTGTAACGATGGAAGGCCACGTGGGTCAATCTAATTGCCTCACGTTTACCGACTTAATATTATCGAGAGAGATGTTTCTATGATTTGGTCTCCTAATATGACCAGTCACACATATACATATTTAATATATATCTACATCGCATGTAAATATATATACATATCTAGTATGTGTATAAGCAATCACACTAGATGATCATGGACCACAACCTAATGTGATTAGGCCCGAGCCAGTAGGCCTAATCACTCACATCAAGATCTATATGTGCAATGGTGCATCTCCATGCCCTGTGATCGTCCATCTCATCCTCGTCGGTTCCGTCGACATCTTGATGCATCTTCATGCATCGCGATCGTGGGTCCCGCTATCACATCCACGCTTCCGTTGCGCCTCCTCATGTGATTACAACTTAATCATAGGCACGCAGGCCTGACAATAAATGAGAAATATAATGAAGGCTCGCAGACCTCAATAATAATAATCACAAGTACACACATCACACGGTCCATGATCATCCGTCCACACATCATACATCACATATATAAATAATCATCATCATGTAGGACTACTAGATAATGATAAAAATAATAATCAACTAAACCTTTTAATTAATTAGTATTTTATGAAATCAGGGACATATAGGGAATTTCTGAATTCATAGGCATATTTTCGTAATTTGGACAAAAGACAGAAACTGAAATTTCTCAAATTCACAAGGGCAAAACTATCTTTTTGCCCAAAAACCCTAAGCCCCTCTCCCTCTTTGTTGCTGCTGTTGCCGCCGCCACCCTGCCGGTGGCGTCAGGTGCAATGGGGCCAGGGCACCGCCCCTGCAGGTGGGCGCCCCCGTGGGTAGCGCTGCCCCCATGGGCGGGCACCCCTATGGGCGCTGCCCCTTCCGCGGGCGGTTCTGCCCACAAGGCAGCGTCCGCAGGTGGTGCTGCCTCGCCGGGGTTTTTCCCAAGGGAGCAGTGGCCACAGGCGCCGCTGCCCTACGGCGCATCACCCCGCGTGAGTAGTGGCTGCAGGTGCCGCTGCCCTGCGGTACCTCTGCCCGCTGACTGCTAGCCCCGCCGACCGCAAGCCTACTGCAGGCACAGTGCTTGCGCATGCGCCGGTGCTATACTGCCAGGCTACAGCTGCCGCTATAGATGGCTGTAGGCACGCAGATCGAGGGCAACAACTATTGTTGCCCTTCCTTGTTTTTGCGTCAACAATTTTGATGTCAAAATTCTTCCTAAACACAACACACGCAGTTCAAAACCAATCATTCGTACGAACAACCTGGCTCTGATACCATTGTTGGGAAATCTTGGGGGTGACATCGCATGCACAGCGGAAGAACAAGAAAACAAAATCCCCGATTCCCAAAGAGATGTTCGTCGTCGTGCAGAGATTGGTGCGCAAAATCCACGAAACTTAAAACTTCGTATAGAGTAGATTGTGTTACCTAGGGAGATCGTATATCCCTATTTCCTTGCAGATCCTTAGGAGAGGGTGAAAGAGGTCAAGCGTCCTCCTCTCTAGCGGTGATCCACACAGCAGGGCTGCGACGACGCTCCTCAAAACTCCATACCTACTCTGAGGTGGAGAGGGGGAGGATAATAGGAGAGGCAAGCAAAGGCTCCAACCTATAAGGCTCTGAATCCCTCCTATTTATAGAGGTCCCTTGTCAAACCCTAATGGATCGTCACCTAGTGGGTATTGGATCTGCATCCAATAACTCAAGCCTTTTAGATTAGTGGATCTCTATCCAATAATCTCTCATGGGCTCTTATTGGATCTCGTCCATGGGATCCAATAATTCAGGGGCTTATTGGATATCCAATAAGACAAGAGCTCCGTCGGATATCTTATATCCGAACCTCTACTCATCGCAATGCCTACCATATGTGTGTGAACCTCTAGGCCCAATATCGAGCTGGCCGTGAGTCATACCTGTCAGAACTCCTTCTAGCTCAGTGAATTATTATCTCTGTAATAATTCACTTGACTTATCGACTATGGACGTACTAGGCCACTACGTAGTAGTCCCCAGACGATACAAGGTAATCCAATCCATTGGACCTGTCTATCCTCAATTACCGTGTACCTATAGTCTCTCATCCATCTAATATCCTATAGACTATATATCGAGCATGGTGCTGTCATACCCATATGGTTTCTACTCGAGTCTTGCTATAATCGGATTCTCCCGGAGAACTCTTTCTATCTCAACCCGAATGACCCTGGCCAGGGATTTGTTTGAGCAAGAACACATAAGATATTCCTCTCTGTGTCAAGAGTGGATGATCCTCTATCGACACTCAATAGCCCTTGTAAGGTCGACTACCACTCCTAAAGACCAGTTGTACTAGATCTGGGACAACCAAACCTATAAGTTTGGTATCAAATAGTGGAGCACTCATACAAGACATCCTTGGTGTCTCAGGTCTAAGGACCATATATACCACTAGGACTACGGAATCACTGTTTGACAATAAGGCATCATCAACCATCCAGCATTCCGTAAGCGGATCAATCAGTGAACTCATTCTCCAATAAGCACCTGTAATATATTCCTAGTGTCCCTACATGAGCAGCTATGAGACCAGCTGCATCCATCATATGGACGGGTATACAACACACTAGTCTGTCCGGTTATAACGATGTCCATCTCGAGTAACCTATGACCGGGATTATTTAGGATATGTGTTTAAAGGTGAATCGATCTCATTTTCGTGATCTCATCACGATCCGATTCCCATTGCACAAATCCAAGGACATCACAATATATATATATATATATATATATATATATATATATATATATATATGTGCAATAGTTATAAAGTGATATATGTCAAAATATAATAAGTAAAAAGATTCTGTATGAAGTCACACGTGCCATCACTCACGTGATTGGCTTGCTGGGCACCTATGACTAGCAATGAACATGTCTAAAATTGTGTATGACATTTAAAGTAGAATATGCGCGTCATAAGATCTATCTTGAACGTACGAAATTTCTCATCTTGAAATGGAAACTCTTACATAATTACGAAAGTAAAGTTGATTGCTCCACAAATGAATACTCTCCTCAAGTTGAAAACATCCAAATCAGCCCATACAGCCCCCAAACAAGTGCTCACTGCCTGTAGGCGGTGGCACTGCCCAGCTGGCGGTAGCACCACCGGCTGTCACGGGTTGCAAGCGGTTGCACCGCCCGAGCCAGTGGTGCAACCACCCGCAATCTTGCTGTTAGAACCCTTGCAGATTCTAAACTTGGGGTTGATCTCTTTAAGGGATCGGCCTCCTTGGAACTCTATAGGGGTTCCTCCCTCCAAGTTGCTACTCAAAGGCTGCAGAAAAGATTCATCTATTGCTTATCAAAAGAGGAGGAATACATGGCTATTTACAGGGTTTCTAAACCCTATCTCCTAATAGGACTCCTACTCAAGTCTCCTATTTCTAACCAACTCCTAATAGGACTTCTACTCAAGACTCCTATTCCTTTACAACTCCTAATTCTTCTCTAAGAAACAACCTCCTAACCCTAGCCGGCCTCTTCACCTTTTTAATAGGGGTCAGCTTAGGTAGGTTTTACATGAATGTCCCTCTCAATTAGGACTCTCCTAGCTAGAGTCCTAACAGACTGTATTTTGATAGCTAGAGTCAATTAGGACTCTTCAAATCAGCCTTGTCCTCGAGGCTGACAATTCATGAATTTTGGGAATTTGATCTTCAAGTCGTCATAGTTCTCTCAAGTGGCATATTCTGTTAGTAGGTTCACCCACTGTATTAGCACTTTAGCAGTGGGTCATCGTCGTCGAGTCACGATCCATCGATCAATAATGGCATTTGGTTGGGTCTGGAGTTCTCCTTGGATAGTCATATTTGGTGGGTGGCTTTGGGCTGTCTCCAAGCACCTATTTACAACTTCTGTCTGGCCATCGATTTGTGGGTGATATGCCATACTCATTTTCAATTTAGTACCCTTATAGTATAATTCTTTTGAGTCCCAATTGTAATGAGCCACGGAGCTTGGTGCTTCTTCCAATTTTTTTTGATCTTACTAGTCTCTGAATCTTCCTGCCATTCCATCTTAATATCCTCAAGGAATTCACTGGTTGGAAGTAAAACGACCGAAAATTCAGCTTGCTCAGGTAGCTGCGAAAGCGCATCTGCAACAACATTCTCTTTCCACTTTTTGTAAGTTATTTCATAATCAAATCCAAGAAGTTTTGTTACCCATTTTTGCTGCTCGGGGGAAGATATCTTTTGCTCCAAGAGATATTTTAGGCTTTTATGGTCGGTCTTGATTTGAAAGTATCACCTGATCAAGTACGATCTCCACCTCGTTGCTGCGTGACAATGGCGAGCATCTCCTTATCATATGTTAACATGTTTTGATAGGGGGGAGACAATGTCTTGCTAATGTATGTGAGTGGTCGACCATCTTGCATGAGAACGTCTCCCATTCTGTCTCCAGATGCATCGGCCTTATTGATGAAGGGTCGGTTGAAATCTGGTAGCGCTAGCACCGGCGTCGTCGTTATGGCTGCCTTAAGTTTGTCGAAGGCAGTGGAGGCTCTTTCCGACCATTGGAAGATATCTTTTTCTAGTAAGGAAGTAAGTGGTGCACTGATCTTTCCATAGTTTTTCATGAACTTATGGTAGTAGCCTGTTAAACCCAGAAAGCCATGTAGCAATTTTATGTTCCTCGGGGTAGGCTAGTTTTGCATTGCTTCAATTTTGAAGGGGTCCACCATCACACATTCCTCTGATATGATATGCCCAAGATATTTCAACTTTTGTTGAAGAAAGTAAAAATTCGTAGTGGCCGTTGTATGTTCGAAAGGCGGTTTTCAGTATGACTTCTTCATACACTCGTATTTGATAATACCCGGATCGAAGGTCCAGCTTTGTGAAGATTTGTGCTCCCTTTCATCTAGCAATTCATCTACTACTGGAATAGGGTATTTATTCTTGATGGTTATGCCATTGAGAGCTCGGTAATCAACGCATATTCGCCATGTTCCGTCCTTCTTGCGTACAAGTAGCACCGGTAAAGAGTAGAGGTTGCAACTTGGCCGAATAACTCCTGTTTCAAGCATCTCTTTTACAATCCTTTCTATTTCATCCTTCTAGAGATGTGGATACCGATATGGCGGAGTATTTGCTGGAGATTTGACTGGAAAAATCATTATACAATGATAATGCCGACGAGTAAGAGGTAGGTTGTGCGGCTCGTCAAATATATCTGAAAATTCAACAAGCAAAGGAAATAGGTTTGGATCTTCAAATTCTATTGGCTCTCCTTTAATTTGCTGCTCAAGTTGTACCAAAAAGCCCCTGCATGCTTTATGCAAAACCTTCTCCATTTGTTGTGTGCAAATCATCGTTACGTCGCCCTTACGTTTCCCGTGCAGTATCACCTGTTTCTCCTTACTGTAAAATTTTATAATTAGTTGCATAAAATTCCAAGAAATATCACCTAATGTTATCAACCATTTAATTCTGAGTATGGCCTCATGATCATCAAGAGGGAGGAGGAAGAAATCTGCAATTATCTCTTGGTCCTGTAGCAACAGTTTCACCTACGGGCACCTATGATCACACTTCAAAATCCGTCCGTTGGCGACCTTAACGATAAACTTGCTACAATTCTCCATAGGTAAGTTCATATGGACAGCAACCTTACTGTTTAGGAAGTTATTAGTGCTGCTCGTGTCGATGAGAACAGTGATCGGTTGTTATTTGAGAAGGCTTCCAACTTTCATCGTTTGCGGGTTTGAGTAGCCAGCTAGTGTATGTACCATAACTTCGGTCGGTTATGACTCTTCTTCTGCATCTTCTTCTTCATGTTCAAGGCTCTCTTCTAAATGTTCAATGACCTCTTCTTCTATCAGTTCAATCATAAGAAGTCCCCCTTTACTACAGCGATGCTCACGGCTCCACGGCTCGTCACAATGCCAACATAACCTCTTCGCATATTGCTCTCGAAGCTCTTCTCTTGTTAACCTCTTTGGTGTAGGGACTTGGTCGACAGTAGGGGGGGCTGAGGGCTTCAATATTACTGGTTGAGGAGCAACCCTAGTCCTTCGAGCTTCATAGTTCAATTGCTCCTCTTGATGTCATGCGAAAGAGATGGCTGCCATAAGCGTATACGGTTGTCGCGCTTTAACTTCTCCTCGGATCTCCGGCTTCAAGCCCTCAATGAAGGTCCTCAATAGCTGTTTTTGAGACCAATCATGAGTTTGATTAGATAACCTTTCAAACCTAGTTTGGTACTCCTGAATGGTGGAGGTTTGTCGGATCTTTGCTAGTTGTTCGTCAATATTCTCGTAATCCATTGGTCTGAAGCGGATCAGTAGTCCTTCTTTGAATTTTCACCATGAAAGGACTCCATAAGTATGTTCAAACTAGTCAAACCACTATATGGCATCCCCTTCAAGATGTATAGCTGCAATTTTCATCATAGATACGTCCGCGGTTTTGTGGTACCGAAAATATCGCTCCGCTCGTGAGATCCAACCAATCGGGTCTCCTTCTTCCCATCTAGGAAAATTTACCCTCATACATGGATAGTGGGGTCAGTTATAGAGCCTCCCCTCCCTTAGAACTCATCTCTTCAGGCCTGGTGCGATTGGGCAAAGCTCTCTCCTTGATATGATTTTTTCGAGCTTAGTGGTCGGCCCAATCTGAGTTCGGTAAAGAGCGTCCGAATCTTATTCTCCATTCGCGCCTCCAAGGCTTTGAATTTAGCATTGATTGCCTCCTTAGATGCCATAGTATATTCCTCCAAATCTATGATGTTAAGATCTCTCTTTTGTTGTTAGGTTAAAGGCATGTATAGGTTGAGAGAAGTGATGGTCGAAAAGGTTGGTGGATCGGTGGATGTAGGCTACGATTTAGGCTTGTTTTGTGGCTGTTTTGGGTGCAGTTTGAGGGTATGGTTTAGTGGAGTTTTAGGGCTATGGATGAAAGTTTTGGATCTGTGGTAGATGGTAGCAAAAGTTTGATAGAAATTAGTGGAAGTTGTAGCAAGTATGTGCTGTCTTGTAAGAGTAGAATTGTCGTCGAAAAAAACAATGGTTTCTCGATGTAATTTCTACCAAAAACTTGTGAGAATTGAGGAGGGAATTGATAGCAAAATCACAGTTTATATGACAGCAAGGATGTCTAATTTAATCAAGAGAATTTCGGCAGTATAACAGCAAGAAAATTGGTGCAAGTTGCGATAGCAGAATTCTCGTCGAAAAATTTCAGTTGGGTTACGATGAAAATTTGTAGCAACACAAAATCATTTTAGAGATGAATTTCTCAATAGATCAATCTTAGATGGAAGCCAAGATAATCTATGAAGTATATAAGAAATTTCATTAAAAAAAGATTGCAAATAGATGGGTTAAGGCAACAATATGCGGTTGAAATTTTCTAAAGCATAGATTTTTAAGTACAGCAGATTGGACGTAAAAGATCAGTGGTTTATATTGAGAATTGTTTGTTGAAACTAAAGGGAAATCTACTGTTAGGAAGTATCAAAGCTATCATAAAAATTTCGTAGAGATTTGGATAGAAACAACGTAGTATCAAGATCAAACAAACAGTACTATGCGGCTGAAATTTTATAGTGCAGATTTTCAAGTATAGCAGATTAGACGTAAAATATCAATGGTTTATATTGAGAATTTTTGTCAAAACCAAAGAAAATCTGCTGTTAAGAAATGTCAAAGATGTCATAAAAATTTTGTAAAGATTTGGATAGAAAAAAATACAGTAGCAAGATCAAACAGACGGTGCTATACGGTTGGAATTCTGCAATGTATCTTGCGTCGTAGAGATGAAAACTTTATGACGAAAAGTTTATGCAACAATATAGGAATAATTTTTTTGGGATTTTCAAATAAGGATAACTAAATTGCAGCAGCAGTAAGGTAGAAAACCAGAACCTATTGCAATTCACGGGGAGATCAAAGGATGATCCGTGGTGGTGGAGATGACGGCGGAATTTGGCAACGATCTATTAAGCAATTATGGGAATTGCTTTGAGAGGTTGTGGAGGGTTGATGGATGGCTGTGGAAGGGCAGCGAGACACCAAGAATGCTGCTCTGATACCAGGTGTTAGAACCCTTGTAGATTCTAAACTTGGGGTTGATCTCTTTAGGGGATCGGCCTCCTTGGAACTCTATAGGGGTTCTTCCCTCCAAGTTGCTGCTCAAAGGCTGCAGAAAAGATTCATCTATTGCTTATCAAAAGAGGAGGAATACATGGCTATTTATAGGGTTTCTAAACCCTAACTCCTAATACGACTCCTACTCAAGGCTCCTACTTCTAACCAACTCCTAATAGGACTTCTACTCAAGACTCCTATTCCTTTACAACTCCTGATTCTTCTCTAAGAAATAACCTCCTAACCCTAGCCGGCCTCTTCACCTCTTTAATAGGGGTTGGCTTAGGTAGGTTTTACATGAATGTCCCTCTCAATTAGGACTCTCCTAGCTAAAGTCCTAACACTTGCCCCCTTTTAAACCGAGCTAGGGCCGGCGGTGGAACCGACCCCAACTCACTCCCTTCCCCTCTTTACACCACCAAAGCTTCTCCACCTCCATTTCTCCTATCTTAGCATCCCAAATACTCCTCATTTCAAAGCAAAAGATCAGCAATCTCTCCTTCTCTTAAGGATCTCACTTAAGGTATTCTCTAAGAAGCCTTTAAATTATGTTTTTGAGTCATTTACTCTTGCTCATTACTATCTTTTTAAATAGCAGTAGTTATGGGCTCTAGAAGATCCTCTAGGGACAAAGGGAAGAGGAGATTAGAAGAAGACTTTGATCTTACCCTTTCGATTCAAAATATCTTGTTGAAAATTTTCTTCCTTCGAATTTAGAAGAGTCAATAAGGGAAAACATGTAGATCTAGATGAACTAAGAGACTTAGAGACAATCCAATGGTTTGCAAACTTAGATCTACTCCCAATTTTACAAATTAGTGAACCCATCTATCCAAGACTTGTTAGATTGTTTTACAACAATCTACAAGTAGATGAAGAAGAAATAGTATCTACCTATCTCTTAGGACAACACATCTCCATTACGGATAGATTCATTTGCGACATGATAGGCATTCCCGTAAAAAATATAGGTCTTTATTTTAGAGGATCGTGGGATAATGAAACAGTTGGGACAACATATGTTGAAGCTTTAGGAATAATTTTCGGTAATCCCAACTTAGTGATAGTTCCTAAAAGCTATGAACATCTACTACCACTAAACAAGAAGGTACTTGTTAGGACTCTAGCTAGGAGAGTCCTAATTGAGAGGGACATTCATGTAAAACCTACCTAAACTAACCCCTATTAAAGAGGTGAAGAAGCCGGCTAGGGCTAGGAGGTTGTTTCTTAGAGAAGAAAAAGGAGTTGTAAAGGAATAGGAGTCTTGAGTAGGAGTCCTATTAGGAGTTGGTTAGAAGTAGGAGTCTTGAGTAGGAGTCCTATTAGGAGTTAGGGTTTAGAAGCCCTATAAAATGGTCATGTATTCCTCCTCTTTTCATAAGCAATAGATGAATCTTTTCTGCAGCCTTTGAGCAGCAACTTGGAGGGAGGAACCCCTATAGAGTTCCAAGGAGGCCGATCCCCTAAAGAGATCAACCCCAAGTTTAGAATCTGCAAGGGTACTATCACCTGGTATCAGAGCAGCATTCTTCACATCTCGCTGCCCTTCCACAGCTATCTATCAACCTTCCACAACCATCCAAAGCAATTCCCACAATTGCTTAAAATTCGTCGCCGAATTCCGCCATCATCTCCACCACTGCGGATCATCCTTTGATCTCCCCGTGAATTGCAATAAGTTCTGGTTTCCTACCTTATTGATGCTGTAATTTAGTTATCCTTATTCGAAAATCCAAAAAAAAAAAAAATATTCCTATATTGCAGCATAAACTTTTCGTCACAAAGTTTTCATCTCTACGACGAAAGATACATTGCAGAATTCCAGCCGCATAGCACCATTTGTTTGATCTTGCTACTGTGCTTTTTCTATCCAAATTTCTATGAAACTTTTATGATAGCTTTGACACTTCCTAATAGTAGATTTCTCTTTGGTTTCATCGAAAAATTCTCAATATAAACTACTGATCTTTTATGTCCAATCTGCTACACTTGAAAATCTATGCTGCAGAAAATTTCAGCCGCATATTGTTGCCTTAACCCATCTATTTGCAATATTTTTTGAATGAAATTTCTTATACACTTCATAGATCATCTTGGCTTCCATCTAAGATTGATCTATTGAGAAATTCATCTCTAAAAACGATTTTGTGTTGTTGCAAATTTTCATCGTAAATCGCTGATATTTTTCGACGAGAATTCTGCAATCGCAACTTGCACCAATTTCCTTGCTGTTATACTGCCAAAATTTTCTTGATTAAATTAGACATCCTTGCTGTCATATAAACTGTGATTTTTCTATCAATTCCCTCCTCAATTCTCTCAAGTTTTTGGTGGAAATTACGTCGAGAAACCGTTGTTTCTTCCACGACAATTCTACTATTACAAGACAGCACATACTTGCTGCAACTTCCACTTATTTCTATCAAACCTTTGCTACCATCTACCACAGATCCAAAACTTTCATCCACAACCCTAAAACTTCACTAAATCACACCCTCAAACTGCACCCAAAACAGCCACAAAACATGCCTAAACTGCAGCCTACATCTACCAATCCACCAACCCTTTCGACCATCATCTCTCTCAACCTATACACGCCTTTAACCCGATAACAAAAGAGAGATCATAACATCACAGATTTGAAGGTATATACTATGGCATCTGAGGAGGCAATCAATGCTAAATTCGAAGCCTTTGAGGCACGAATGAAGGATACGATTCGGACACTCTTTACTGAACTCAGATTGGGACGACCACTAAGCCAGAAGAAATCACATCAAGTAGAGAGCTCTGCCCAATCGCACCAAGCCCGAATAGATGACTTCTAAAAGAGGGGAGGTTCTATGACCGATCCCAACTATCCATGCATGAGGGTGGACTTCCCTAGATGGGAAGAAGGAGACCCGATTGGTTGGATTTCGCGTGCGGAGATATATTTTTGGTATCACAAAACCGCGGACGCATCTATGGTAAAAATTGCAGCTATACATCTTGAAGGGGATGCCATACAGTGGTTTGACTGGTTTGAACACACTTATGGAGTCCTTTCATGGTGACAATTCAAAGAAGGATTGCTGATCCGTTTCAGACTAACCGATTACGAGAATATTGACGGACAATTAGCAAAGATTCGACAAACCTCCACCATTCAGGAGTACCAAACCAGGTTTGAAAGGTTATCTAATCAAACTCGTGATTGGTCTCAAAAATAGCTATTGACGACCTTCATTGAGGGCTTGAAGCCAGAGATCCGGGGAGAAGTTAAAGCGCGATAACCGTACACGCTTATGGCAGCCATCTCTTTCGCACGACATCAAGAGGAGCGATTGAATCATGAAGCTTGGAGGACTAGAGTTGCTCCTCAACCAGAAATACTGAAGCCCTCAGCCCCCCCTACTGTCGATCGAGTCCCTGCACCAAAGAAGTTGACAAGAGAAGAGCTTCGAGAGCAATCTGCGAAGCGGTTATGTTGGCATTGCGATGAGCCGTGGAGTTACAAGCATTGCTGTAGAAAAGGGAGACTTCTTTTGATTGAACCAGTAGAAGAAGATGTTATTGAGCATTCAAAAGAGAGCCTTAAACATAACGAAGAAGATGTGGAAGAAGAGCCACAACCGACCGACGTTACAGTACACACACTAGCTGGCTACTCAAACCCGCAAATGATGAAAGGGAGACTTCTTATAATTGAACCAATAGAAGAAGAGGTCATTGAACATTTAGAAGAGAACCTTGAACATAAAGAAGATGCAGAAGAAGAGCCACAACCGATCACTATTCTCATCGACACGGGCAGTACTACTAACTTCCTAAATGGTATGCTTACTGTTCGGATGGCATTACCTATCGAGAATCGCTGCAGGTTTGTTGTTAAGGTCACTGACGGATGGATTTTGAAGTGTGATCGTAGGCGCCCGCAGGAGAAACTATTACTACAAGACCAAGAGATAATTGCATATTTCTTCCTTCTCCCTCTTAACAATCATGAGGCCATGCTCAGAATTAAATGGTTGACGGTATTAGGTGATGTTTCCTGGAATTTTATGAAACTAATTATGAAATTTTACAGTAAGGAGAAACAGGTGATATTGCACGGGAAACGTGGGGGCGACATAACAACGATTTGCACACAACAAATGGAGAAGGTTTTACATAAAGCATGGGTACAACTTAAAAAGCAAACTAAGGGGGAGCCAACAGAATTTGAAGATCCAAATCTACTTCCTTTGCTTGTTGAATTTTTAGATATATTTGACGAACCGCGCAACCTACCTCTTACCCATCGGCATGATCATTGTATAACGATTCTTCCAAGCAAATCTCCAGCAAATGCTCAGCCATATTAGTATCCACATCTCCAGAAGGATGAAATAGAAATGATTGTAAAAGAGATGATCGAAACAGGAGTTATTCGGCCATGTTGCAGCCCCTACTCTTCACCAGTGCTCCTCATACGAAAGATGGACGGAACATGGCGATTATGTATTGATTACCAAGCTCTCAATGGCATAACCATCAAGGATAAATACCCTATTCCAGTAGTAGATGAATTTCTAGATGAAAGGGAGCACAAATCTTCACAAAGCTGGACCTTCGATCCGGGCATCATCAAATATGAGTATGCGAAGAAGACATACCGAAAACCACATTTTGAACACACAACAACCACTATGAATTTTTGCTTTCTTCAAAAGAAGGTGGAATATCTTGGGCATATCATATCAGAGGAAGGTGTGGCAGTAGACCCCTTCAAAATTGGAGCAATGCAAAACTGGTCGACCGCGAGAAACATAAAATTGCTACATGGCTTTCAGGGTTTAATAGGCTACTACCGTAAGTTCATGAAAAACTATAGAAAGATCAATGCACCACTTACTTCCTTATTGGAAAAATATGTCTTCCAATGGTTGGATAAAGCCTCTGCTTCCTTCGACAAACTTAAGGCAGCCATGACGACGACGCCGGTGCTAACACTACCAGATTTCAACCGACCCTTTATTATTGAGGCCGACACATCTGGAGTCGGAATTGGAGTCATTCTCATGCAAGATGGTCGACCACTCGCATACACTAGCAAGACATTATCTCTCTCTCATCAAAATAAGTCAATATATGATAAGGAGATGCTTGCCATTGTGCGCGCAGCAACGAGGTGGAGACCCTACTTGATTGGTCGACGATTTCAAATTAAAACCGACCATAAAAGCATCAAGTACTTTTTGGAGCGAAAGATATCATCCCCTGAGCAGCAAAAATGGGTAACAAAACTTCTTGGATTTGATTATGAAATAACTTACAAAAAGGGGAAAGAGAATATTCTTGCAGATGCGCTTTTGCAGCTACCCGAGCAAGCTGAAGTTTCGGTCGTTTCACTTTCGACCAGCGACTTCCTTGAGGATTTAAGATGGAATGGCAGGAAGATTCAGAGACTAGTAAGATTATAAAAAAATTGGAGGAAGCACCAAGCTCCGTGGCTCATTACAATTGGGACTAAAAAAAATTACACTATAAGGGACACATTGTGCTTATGATATTCACGAGCAGATTTTGGACAAAGTTATTCTATATGCAGGGTACTAAATTGAAAAGGAGTACAACATATCACGCACAAATCGATGGCCAAACAAAAGTTGTAAATAGGTGCTTGGAGACAGCCCAAAGTCATCCGACAAATATGACTATCCAAGGAGAACTCCAGACCCAGCCAAGTGCTATTATTGATCAACGGATCGTGACTCGACGACGACGACCCATTACTAAAGTGCTAATACAGTGGGTGAACCTACCAACAGAAGATGCCACTTGGGAGAACTATGATGACTTGAAGATCAAATTCCTAAAATTCATGAATTGTCAGCCTCAAGGACAAGGCTAATTTGAAGAGGGCGGGTCTGTTAGGACTCTAGCTAGGAGAGTCCTAATAGGAGAGTCCTAATTGAGAGGGATATTCATGTAAAACCTACCTAAGCCGACCCCTATTAAAGAGGTGAAGAAGCCGGCTAGGGTTAGGAGGTTGTTTCTTAGAAAAGAATAAGGAGTTGTAAAGGAATAGGAGTCTTGAGTAGGAGTCCTATTAGGAGTTGGTTAGAAGTAGGAGTCTTGAGAAGGAGTCCTATTAGGAGTTAGAGTTTAGAAGCCCTATAAAATAGTCATGTATTCCTCCTCTTTTCATAAGCAATAGATGAATCTTTTCTGTAGCCTTTGAGTAGCAACTTGGAGGGAGGAACCCCTATAGAGTTCCAAGGAGGCCAATCCCCTAAAGAGATCAACCCCAAGTTTAGAATCTGCAAGGGTTCTAACAGTACTTCATCATATCATAACTAGCATCATTCTTCATAAACAATACCACCATGAAGTAAGTCAAATGAAATTAGGAACTATGTATTGGATCATGAAAGGACATAACATCTATTTTGGTTACCTTATCCAACAAAATATGATAGAACTATTTAAGAAAGACATGATGCTTTCATATGGTAGTATAATCACTAGAATACTTAAAGCTTATGATATTCTAATACCACCCGACGAAGAAGTGATGAAAGTAGACAAGTTTAGCATAATAAATAAAATTCTACTTCACCGATTGAGATGTTTTTATAGAAACGGTAATTTGGTTAGAATGCCTAGAAGAACCGATCCCCCTTAACCTGAACCAAAACCCGAAACACCAATCTTTATGGGTACTCAATCTCCTCCGATCTGTCCCTTTGAGGAAACACATCCATTTGAGCAAGCTCCTGCATCATCTATCGAAGACATTGGGATTCGGATGGACCAATTTGAACAAAGACAAGATCGGCTTGAACATCGACAAGATCAAATCCTATTTGAGCTGTAGCAAATTCATCGACAATTTGACTCTTTATTTAGGCATTTTAATTTTCCACCTTCTGAATAAGCTTGTATATGTGGACACAATCACCTCTTGTTGTAACAATTACGTTGTTGTAAACTATTTATGTTACTCACCTTGATCACAATGCCTTAATGACTACTAATCTTTGATATGGTTACTTGATGTATTAATTGGTGAGAATATGTAGGGTTACATTGCTTAATCTCATTACTCATTGTTGGATTTCACGTTGAAATTAAATGTTTCGATAATGCCTACTTTGAAAACCTTGTGTCTTGGTTTCCATGAAATTGATGTCTCAATTTCCATGATGTTAATGTGTCATGATATTACCATGATGTTGATGTATTGCCATGATGTTAATGTATCATTATATTGCCATAATACTAAACATCAACTAGCTGATATTTTTAAAACCTCTAAGTGAAGAACAATTTGATTTCATTAGAAGAGAATTAGGAATGTTAATGTGTCCGAATGCATAAACTTGTTAAAATTATTTTTCAGACTTTATTGATTGAATGATCAAATCACTTAATTGCCATTACATGCCTAAAATTACATGTTGGAAATTATATTTTTTAGATACAAAAATTTTCATAACAATGAGCATATTTTGTCTTCATGATTGTATTTGAAAATCTATAGTATAGTCTTGTCCGAATGCATGATAGTGTTAATTTCATTTTCAGATTTTCTTAACTAGTGGTATCCTAACAATCGGATTTTCTTGATACATTATCCTTTTCCGAACTTAATAAGCATATGCTATATCGAGTTTGATTCTCATCATTGATTTTTGACATATGGAATCAACTAGCAAAAACATCTCTCATACACTTATCATGTGAAAAATATTTTTTTGAGAAATGGATTTGATAAAATGATTCCTGCATGTAAATTCCTTCTTGAAATATGGATGCTAGTGTTTTTACCTGCAAAGATTTATTTTACATACATATCTTGATCCTTGTATAAATAGAATATGATTTAATCTCTCATCGATTTTAACTTCATTCAAAATAAACTCACAAATAGCTGGTATCACAAATAGCCTTCCTCCTTCATGCAAAAATATAATAACAAATAAAAAGGAAGAAGTATTAAAAGCTATCTTCATGTCATGTTTTCCTTAAGATGTTTGCATAATTGGTATCCTATCACTCACTGTTGGCAAATGACATAAATCTAATTATGGCATGAATAAATACCGCACTTATGCTTAAAATTTGCTTATATCGTTCTCCTTTTTGTTGATGACAAAAGGGGAGAGATATATGAATTGATGCTATGAGTATTGATGCTATGATTATGCCATGCTTGCATCATCGAAAATATATGAATTGATGATAACTATGATTGCCATATTTGCATTATGTCATGTTTGCATCATAATTTTACATGTTGATATCTTACCATGTGATGAAATGCTACGATTGCTAAACACTTGAAATGTTTGCTTTACGTTAAGATATGAAAAGCTTAAATTGTAAATTTATGTGTTGATATCTTATGTTGAACTGCTACCATCATTCATATTTGAAATGTAAAACTTGAGAATGGATGTCAAGTCTTGACATCATTTTCTGTAAGATACATCTTGATAGGAATCATGATGGGAGTAATTGATAAGGTTAAGAGTTCTTAACTTATCAATAAGTCTATTAAATTCAAAGGTCTTGAATTCAAGAATGACTTATCTCAAGTATGACATATAGATAGGGGGAGTTAAGGTTAACTCCGTTACCAATTGATTGTCATCATCAAAAAGGGGGAGATTGTTGAATCTCGGATTTTGATGATGAAGTCAATTGTCATTTGTTATCTAATCCATATGTTGAGATAAGTGTGCAGGATTAACTACGATGAAAGTAAGACATGCATCAGGAGTTGTGCCGGAGTCAAGACTATGATCACGTTGGGAGTTCGAGAGTTCGACGGAAGTCCGAACGGTCGTCGGAGGTTCTGCGGGAACAAATCCGAGAAGTCCAGGAGCTTGCCAAAAGAAGCTCGTTGGAACTCGCCAAGTGGATCGTCGCAAGTCCAGGAGTTTGCCAGAAGTCTGTCGGAGCATCGCCGAAGGTTCGTTAGATGTTCGCCGAAAGTTCGCCGGAAGCTCGTCGGAAGAAGCGATTGACGCACCGGAGCAAGTTATAGTAAATGTCTTAAGAAATGTCATTGTTAGCATGTAGATTAAGTTAGGAATGGGAGGTGATCCCATTAACTTAATTTGAGAGCAATTGGGCCCTTGATAGACCCAAATTGGGCCGAATGGATCAACCCATTCGGACCAGAATTCCTACTAGGCGGTGGCACCGCCCAAGAGAAGGTCTCTCAGGAAAGCTGGCGGTGAAACCACCCTAGGCAAGCGATGGCACTGCCTAGGCTTAGTCTCCGAGCAAGACTGGTTGGTGCAACCGCCCCTGTCAGGCGGTGGCACCGCCGAGAGGCTCAGTCTCCGAGCTGCTAGGCGGTTGTACCGCCCTAGTCAGGAGGTGGTACCGCTAGGACCCCGAAAATATGGGAAAAGACATTTTTGAGCTCCAAATTCAAACTAGTTTGGAGCCTATATATACCCCACCCTTTCTTGCATGAAATGGCACCGAAAATCCAATCTTACTATGTGATTTTTAGAGCTCAAAAGTGTTGTAAAGGCTAGAAGTTCTCCTCCCTCTTTTTCCAAGTTTTGATCTTTCAAGAGAGGAGAGAAAAGTTTGTAAGGGTTGTATCCTAAGCCTGTCAAAAGGAGTGAAACTGTAAAAGGATGGTTGGCCTTCGCCTATTGAAGGAAGGCCTCTAGTGGACGTCGGTGACCTCGTTGGTGGAGGAAGCCAAAAGTGGATGTAGGTCAAGATTGACCGAACCACTCTAAATCTCGGTTTGCATTTACTTTGAGCATCTTATCTTTACTACAACCCTCCTCAATAGCTTACTGCCTTATGCTCATTCACGAATGTGTTTCATAGTTAAGTATTTTCCGAATCGGCGTTAAGACGGAAATCAATTTTATCGTACGAACATCATATTTCAGTTTGTGCTTACATTCTGATTTCTATCTTAACTGCAAACTACCTTCCTTACTTTACTTCAACTATGTTTCCGTAAGCTTTCAAAGTTATTATCAGCACGAAATGACTTTTACGTCAGAATCAGATTTCAACGTACGAACCCAGTTTTAATCGTCGAAAGTTTTCCGCTGCACTAATTCACACCCCCCTCTTAGTGCTCTTGATCATAACAGCAGGTGCCCCATGCGGCCATAACTCATGGCCGCTTGCACAACCCTTGCGGCCAAGAAACCCTAGCTGCTAGGGGTGCCCCTTGCAGCTAGGAAACCTGACTGTAGGGGCTACCATACAATAGGTTGAGGGCAGCCATGTTGCTCTTGTTCCTGCTGCTTTTGGCCAAGCCAAGAGCAACAAATTGGAGCTCTTAGCCAAGGCTGCAAGTAGCCTTTGGCCAATCCAAGGGGCAGCAACAGTTGCTGCCCTTTCTTCCCTTTTTGTGTCAATAAATTTGACATCAAAAGCCCTATCTAAACCCCTCTTAACAACAAGAAAAAGTGCAGTATGTTGAATCTCGTATTTTGATGATGAAACAAATTGATAATTATGTTTATGTTTTAATCTACGTTTTGAGTGACGCAGGATGCTTCGATTAGGATGAGATAATTAAAGCAGGAAAAATCATGTTGTGCTGGAGGAACATGTCAGAAGATTGGACGTCGGGCCGGTGGATCGGTCAACGTATCGACAGAAGGCTTCGAGCCATGGACTCGGGCATCGGGCCAAGAAGAGCGGGTATTGTGCCAAGGATATCGAAGTTGCGGAGTCAACTGACCGATTGGGCAATAGGCCGCAGGAGAGGATGATGCGCCGAATAATCGGACGAAGCGTCGAGGGACCAATGACATGCCGGACAACTTGGTTAATTGCTTAGGATTAATTGTCTCAATCTAAGTTTTGTTTTACATGTACAGGATTAACTATGATGGAAGAAAGACATGCAGCAGGAGTTGCGTCGCAGTCAAGACTATGATCACATTGGGAGTTCGAGAGTTCGACGGAAGTCCGGACGATTGTCGGAGGTTCTGTGGGAACAAATCAGAGAAGTCCAGGAGCTTGCCAAAGAAGCTCATCGGAACTCACCAAGTGGATCGTCGCAAGTCCAGGAGTTGGCCGGATGTCCGTCGGAGCTTCGCCGAAGGTTCATCGAATGTTAGCTGGAAGTTCGTCGGAAGAAGCGATTGATGCACCGGAGCAAGTTACAGTAAATGTCTTAAGAAATATCATAGTTAGCATGTAGATTAAGTTAGGAATGGGAGGTGATCCCATTAACTTAATTTGGGGGCAATTGGGCCCTTGATAGACCCAAATTGGGCCGAATGGATCAACCCATTCGGACCAGAATTCTTGCTAGGCGGTGGCATCGCGAGGGTCGGCGGTGGCACCACCCAGGAGATGGTCTTCCAGGAAAGCTGGGCAGTGCAACCACCTAGGTCAGGCGGTGGCACCGCCTGGGCTCAGTCTCTGAGTGAGACTGGGCGGTGCAACTACCCCTGTCAGGCGATGGCACCACCCAGAGGCTCAGTCTCCGAGCTGCCAAGTAGTTGTACCACCCCAGTCAGGAGGTAGTCCCGCCAGGACCCCGAAAATCTGGGAAAAGACACTTTTGAGCTCCAAATTCAAACCAGTTTGGGGCCTATATAAATCCTACCCTTTCCTGCATGAAAGGGAAACCAAAGACACCGAAAATCCAATCTTACTATGTGATTTTTAGAGCTCAAAAGTGTTGTAAAGGCTAAAAGTTCTCCTCCCTCTTTTCTTCCAAGTTTTGAGCATTCAAGAGAGGAGAGAAATTCTGTAAGGGTTGTCTCCAAAGCCCGTCAAAAGGAGTGAAACTGTAAAAGGGTGGTTGGCCTTCGCCTATTGAAGGAAGGCCTCTAGTGGACGTCGGTGACCTCATCGGAGGAGGAAGCCAAAAGTGGATGTAGGTCAAGATTAACCGAACCACTCTAAATCTCGGTTTACATTTACTTTCTGTTCTTTATCTTAACTATAAACTGCCTCCATAGCTTTACTTTAACTGCACTTCGCCTAATCTAAGTTAAAGCAATTTCCGAATCGGCTTTTATACCGAAATCGCTTTTATCGTACGAACATCGTTTTAAATCGTCGAAAGTTTTCCGCTGCACTAATTCACCCCCCCCCCCCCCCCCTCTTAGTGTTCTTGATCCTAACACAACACATATTTGAAAAATATAACAAAAAAATCACAGCAATCGTGCAAAATAATTTCAACGTGATTCAACACAACACACGTAGTTTAAAAACTAATCTTTTGCATGAGCAACCTGCCATTGATATCACTATTGGGAAATTTAGAGTGATATCACATGTGCAGTGGAAGAAGAGAAAAAACAAGATCTCATAATTCTCGTAGAAAAAAATGTTTCATTGTCGTGCAAAAGTTGGTGTGTAAAAAGCGACGAAACCGAAAAATTACGCATAATAGATTTACCTAGGGAGATCGTATATCCTTGAAAATCAATAGATTTGTGGGAGAGGATGAAGGAAGTCAACTATCATTCTCTCTAATGGTGATCCATGTTTGGACTGAAATCGGAACTAAGAGGGGGGGGGGGATATTATATCGAATAAAAAATTGTTTCAATTTAAACTCGCATCAGAAATGCGTTAATCATAAAGAACGTATGAAGGGGAGCAGCAGCCAAGTCAATAAGCAATATGAAGAAAAGGCAGAATAGAAATGAAAAAGTAGAGATCACACCGGATTTATAGTGGTTCGGTCATTGTTGTAACATCCCTCATTTCTGAATTTTCGTATAAGTTTCTAGTGATAATATAAGTATCTATTTTAAATTCGATAAAAGAGCTAGAGTATGAATCAGAGGTAACTTATTCTTAAGATTTGGGAGATTTGTTCAAAAAAGAATATGAGGACCTATATGTAAACCTTGAGGACCTAATCGTGAATATAATAAAAACAAGGACTAAACTGCAAAATACACAAAAATACAAATCCCACCGTTTAAGCCTCTCTGCCTTCGTTCTTAAGGAACTAGAGAAGGCAGCTACGTGGATGATCAGGGAAAGAAAGAAAGAAGAAGAAGAAGAAGAAGAAGAAGAAGAAAAATTGGTGCTTTAAGGTTTCTTGCTCAAATCTTCTCATTTAGGGTCAAAATTCTCAAAGGCAAGTGTTCTAACCCCATCCTACAGAAATATTAGTCTTTGTTCTTATGTTGATTCAAAATAATCTGAAGGATATCTATTTAGAAACTGATATGTCTCTCTTTGGACATAGAACCATGGATTCTGAAATTTTTCGGTAAACTGACCCCTATATACGGTTCCAGCTATAATTTTTAGTACGAAATGCAGATTTGAGCAGGACCTAGTTTGTTTGAAATTAGACTCTTATATCTTTCTTTTGACACAAATTTTTAAGATTTTGAACACCGAATACTTACCCAAACGTCTGTTTCAAATGAGCCAATAGATGCTGCAAAACAGGGATCAAAATTTCTGACCTTTCGGTACTAAAATACCTATAAGTTCCTGTTGAAAATTCTGATTTGTACAAAACTGACTTCATTCGAAACTAGACTTATAAATCTTTCTTTTGACATATAGAATGATAAATTTGGAATTCATATGCCTATCCTGTTATCTGTTGAACCCGACCCTATGAATTCTGCAGAACGGTGATTTTGTTTTGACCTTTGATTACTAAATCCATGGTAACTCCGTGTTGGAAACCCTGTTTCTTATGAAATTTGTTCCATCAGAATATAGATTGATATATTGTTCGATCATAGCTTTCTTGAGGGTATTGGAGCATAATTGACAATCTGAAATAATTGTTCAATGTGCCTCTTGATTTCTGCCAGAAATCGAACTTTGATCGGTTTCGCATCTCTTGTTTTCATTCGCTTGGGAATAGTTTTCAGTCAGTTCCCTTTACTCAATTGAGGCTTATACTAATGCTTGAATTCTCATTTGCTCTTGTCTATAAACTATTTCCATTCTTGAACATATTGTGTAACTTTTATGCTATATCACACTGACTCGTAAAGGCACATGTACGTTTTGTTGTTCCGCGTGTGCTTCCGATATGTGCTATTTATTGTTCATACTGCCTTTTGTACTCTGGTGTTCGTGGGATTATCTGGACCTTTGCCAGAAATGGTAAAGGGTATGTGCATAGAGCCTGAGATGCTCTGCCGGCCCCCCTCTGACTTCACCTAGACGTGGGTGGATGGAGCTCCCAAACGTGGGAGACTTCTGTCTGGTGGTCATTCAGAAATGGATGATTCACATTCTGTCTACGGTCCCATTGCACCTTTTGTATGTTTGATATGATATCCAGAGCTTTGGTTATATGTTTCTGTACATGCTTTAGATAAGAATTATATGAATGCAATGTCAAATACGATGTTTGAGCTTCTGTTTGGTATTTGCTATTGATATGCTCCGAAATGTTTCATACGCCGTTGATATGCTTCGGAACATTTTATACGCCACTGATAAGCTCCGAAACGTTTCATTTGTTGTTGTTATACTCTGAAACGTTTCATTCGTTGTTGATATGCTCCGAAAGATTTCATCTGTTATTGGCATGCTCCGAAATGTTCCATATGCCGTTGATATGCTCCGGAACATTTTATACTCTATTGATATGCTCCAATTACTCTATGATCTGTCTGTTAAGAACCAAAAATGTCGATTGAAATGATATGTGTGATTCTACACCTAATGAGATTAGGTTTATGGATTCTTATATTCTGCCTTTCATTATGAAACCTTATTTGTTTGGAAATTTCTCTCTTTTACCATGGATATGTTAGTCACTTGCTGAGCTCTATATGCTCACCCCATTGCTGTATAAATTTTTCAGGATAGCCTGTCGCTCGCTTAAATGATTAAGATTGGGCTGAGGTAGTGGAGAACTGAAAGACTTTGGGCAGATCTTTAATAGTATATATGTTTTTGTTGTATAAGTACACTCTGCATCTAATGAAATGTTGACGATAAATCTAACCTTGTGGATTTTGTATAAGTTTAAAAGACTCCTTTTTATGTTTAGGATTTTGGAATATTAAGTTTAATTCGTGTAATGATATGAACTTATGGTAAATGTTGGTTTTGTGACTGTATAGACTCCCATATTGGTGAATTTATGTCATGGTTATTATTTTGGTGAGTTGGGCTCAGAATTTATGAATCATCGAACGATATGTTGTATGTTTATGAACTGCATAGGGTTTATAAATTTGTCGATTATAGAGGTGAAATTTTGAATCTGAATGTTTTCTTAGTGACCTCAAATGTGTGATTGGATCCTGGATGGATTGGTTTTTGATGAAAATTTTAAAATCATGGATATTGGATTTTTTTGAGGGGTGTGACAATTGTGACCTACATCCACTACCGATTCCTCTTCTATTGAGGCCACCAACATCCACTAACGGTCTTCCTTCAATGGATGAGGACCAACTACCCTTAAAACTCTATTCTCTTTTTGACAAGCTTAGGAGAGAACTTTTATACCCCCACTCACTCCTCTCTTAAATAGAATTCAACACTTAGACTAGAGGAGGAGAATTCTCTTAAGATTTGTTAGAACCCTTATAGATTCTAAACTTGGGATTGATCTCTTTAGGGCATCGGCCTCCTTGGAACTTTATAGGGGTTTCACCCTCCAAGTTGCTACTCAAAGGTTGTAGAAAAGATTCATCTATTGCTTATCAAAAGAGGATGAATACATGGCTATTTATAGGGTTTCTAAACCCTAACTCCTAATAGGACTCCCACTCAAGACTACAAATAGGACTCTTGAGACTCCTACTCAAGACTCCTATTCCTTTACAACTCCTAATTATTCTCTAAGAAATAACCTCCAAACCCTAGCCAACCTTTTCACCTCTTTAATAGGGGTCAGCTTAGGTAGGTTTTACATGAATGCCCCTCTCAATTAGGACTCTCCTAGCTAGAGTACTAACAGACTCGCCCTTTTTAAACCAGCCTTGTCCTCGAGGCTGATGATTCATGAATTCTGAGAATTTGATCTTCAAGTCATCATAGTTCTCCCAAGTGGCATCTTCTGTTGGTAGGTTCGCCCACTGTATTAGCACTTTAGTAGTGGGTTGTCATCGTCGAGTCATAATCCGTTGATCAATAATGGCACTTGGTTGGGTCTGGAGTTCTCCTTGGGTAGTCATATTTGGTGGGTGGCTTTGGGCTATCTCCAAGCACCTATTTACAACTCCCGTTTGGCCATCGGTTTGTGGGTGATATGTCATACTCCTTTTCAATTTAGTACCCTGCATATGGAATACCTTTGTCCAAAATTTACTCATAAAGATACAAGTAGAATTTGTCACAAGCATAATGCGTCCCTTATAGCATAATTCTTTTGAGTCCCAATTGTAATGAGCCACGGAGCTTGGTGCTTCCTCTAATATATTTATGATCTTACTGGTCTTTGGATCTTCTTGCCATTCCCTCTTAATATCCTTAAGTTAGTCAAAAGTGAAATGGCAAAAAATTCAGCTTGCTTGGGTAGTCATGAAAGTGCATCTGCAACAACATTCTCTTTTCCCTTTTTGTATGTTATTTCATAATCATATCCAAGAAGCTTTTTTATCCATTTTTACTGTTCGGGGGAAGATATCTTCTGCTCCAAGAAATATTTTAGACTTTTATGGTCGATCTTGATTTGAAAGCATCGCCCGATCATGTACGATCTCCACCTCGTTGTTGCGTGCACAATGGCAAGCATCTCTCCTTGTCATATGTTGACATGTTTTGATGGGAGGGAGACAATGTCTTACTAGTGTATGTGAATGGTCGACCATCTTGCATAAGAACGTCTCCAATTCCAACTCTAGATGTACCGGCCTCAATGATGAAGGGTCGGCTGAAATCTAGTAGCGCTAGCACCGGCATCGTCGTCATGGCTGCCTTAAGTTTATCGAAGGCAGTTAAGGCTTTTTCTGACCATTGGAAGGTATCATTTTTTAGTAGAGAAGTGAGTGGTGCACTGATCTTTCCATAGTTTTTCATGAACTTACGATTGTAGCCTGTTAAACCGAGAAAGCCACGTCACAATTTTATGTTCCTCGAGGTCAGCCAATTATACATTGCTCCAATTTTGGAGGGGTCCACTGCCACACCTTCCTATGATATGATATACCTAAGATATTCCACATTCTGTTGAAGAAAGTAAAAATTCGTAGTGGTCGTTGTGCGTTCAAAAGGTGGTTTTCGGTATGTCTTCTTCGCACACTCATATTTGATGATACCCAAATCAATGATCTAGCTTTGTAAAGATTTGTGCTCCCTTTCATCTAGCAATTCATCTACTATTGGAATAGGGTATTTGTCCTTAATGGTTATGCCATTGAGAGCTCTGTAATCAACACACAATTACCATATTCCATCCTTCTTTCGTACGAGGAGCACCGGTAAAGAGTAGGGGCTGCAACTTGAATGAATAACTCCTATTTCGAGCATCTCTTTTACAATCCTTTCTATTTCATCCTTTTGGAGATATGGATACTAATATGGCTGAGTATTTGCTGGAGATTTGCTTAGAAGAATTGTTATATAATAATCATGCCGATGAGTAAGAGGTAAGTTGCGCGGTACGTCAAATATATCTAAAAATTCAGCAAGCACAGGAAGTAGATTTGGATCTTCAAATTCTGTTAGCTCTCCCTTAGTTTGCTACTCAAGTTATACTAAAAATCCACTACATACTTTATACAAAACCTTCTCGATTTGTTGTGTGCAAATCGTCGTTACGTCGCACCCACATTTCCCGTGTAGTATCACCTGTTTCTCCTTACTGTAAAATTTCATAATTAGTTTCATAAAATTTCAGGAAACATCACCTAATGTCATTAACCATTCAATTCTAAGCATGGCCTCATGATCATCAAGAGGGAGGAGGAAGAAATATGTAATTATCTCTTGGTCCTGCAGTAATAGTTTTACTCGCGGGCGCGTACGATCATACTTCAAAATCCATCCGTCGGTGACCTTAACATCAAACCTGCTACAATTCTCAATAGGTAAGGCCATATGGACAACAACCTTACTATTTAAGAAGTTATTAGTGCTGCCCGTGTCGATGAGAACAGTGATCAATTGTTGTTTGAGAAGGCCTCAAACTTTCATCGTTTGCAGGTTTGAGTAGCCGGCTAGTGCATGTACCGTAAATTCAGTCGGTTGTAGCTTTTCTTTTGCATCTTCTTTTTTATGTTCAAGGCTCTTTTTTAGATATTCAATGACCTCTTATTCTACTAGTTTAATCATAAGAAGTCTCTATTTACTACAGCGATGCTCACGGCTCTACAGCTCATCGCAATGCCAACATAACCTCTTCGTAGATCGCTCCCGAAGTTCTTCTCTTGTCAAACATTTTGGTGTAGGGACTCGGTTCATAGTAGGGGGGGCTGAGGGCTTCAGTATTGCTGGTTGGGGAGCAACCCTAGTCCTCTGGGCTTTATGGTTCAATCGCTCGTCTTGATATCATGCAAAAGAGATGGCTGTCATAAGCGTGTATGATTGTCGTGCTTTAACTTCTCCCCGGATCTTCGGCTTCAAGCCCTCAATGAAGGTCCCCAATAGCTATTTTTGAAACCAATCATGAGTTTGATTAGATAACCTTTCAAACCTGGTTTGGTACTCTTGAATGTGGAGGTTTGTCGGATCTTTGCTAGTTGTCCGTCAATGTTCTCGTAATCGGATGGTCCGAAGTGGATTAGCAGTCCTTTTTTGAATTATCACCATGAGAGGACTTCATGAGTGTGTTCAAACTAGTCAAACCATTTTATGACATCCCCTTCAAGATGTATAGGTGTAATTTTCACCATAGATGCATCCGCAGTTTTGTGGTACCGAAAATATCGCTCCGTGCACGAGATCCAACTAATCAGATCTCCTTCTTCCCATCTACGGAAGTCCACTCTCATGCGTGGATAGTTGGGGTCAGTCATAGAGCCTCCCCTCTCTTGGAAGTCATCTCTTCAGGCTTGGTGCATTTGGTTAGAGCTCTCTCCTTGATGTGATTTCTTCGGGTTTGGTGGTCGGCCCAAACTGAGTTTGGTAAAGAAAGTCTGAATCTTATCCTCCATTCGTGCCTCGAAGGTTTCAAATTTAGCATTGATTACCTCCTCAGATACCATAGTATATGCCTCCAAATTTGTGATGTTAAGATGTCTCTTTTGTTATCGGGTTAAAGGCATGTATAGGTTAAGAGAAGTGATGGTTGAAAGGGTTGGTGGATTGGTAGATGTAGGCTACGGTTTAGGCTTGTTTTGTGGCTGTTTTGGGTGCAGTTTGAGGGTGTGATTTGGTAGAGTTTTAGGGGTATGGATGAAAGTTTTAGATCTATGGTAGATGGCAGCAAAGGTTTGATAGAAATCAGTGGAAGTTTGTAGCAGAATTATGTTGTCTTGTAAGAGCAGAATTATCATCGAAGAAACAGGGGTTTCTCAATAAAATTTCCACCAAAAACTTAAGAGATTAAAGGAGGGAATTGATAGCAAAATCTCAGTTTATATGACAGCAAGAATGTCCAATTTAATTAAGAAAATTTTGGCACTATAACAGCAAGGAAATTGGTGCAAGTTGCGATAGCAGAATTCTCGTCGAAAAATTTCAGCGGTTTGCGACGAAAATTTATAGAAACACAAAATCGTTTTTAGTGTTGAATTCCTTAATAGATCAATCTTAGATAGAAGCCAAGATGATTTATGAAGTGTATAAGAAATTTTGTTCAAAAAGGATTATAAATAGATCAGTTAAGGCAACAATATGTGGCTGAAATTTTCTACAGATTTTCAAGTATAGCAGATTGGACGTGAAAGATCAGCGGTTTATATTGATAATTTTTTGACAAAACCAAAAAGAAATCCACTATTAGGAAGTGTCAAAGCTATCATAAAAATTTTGTAGAGATTTAGATAGAAAAAACGTAGTAGCAAGATCAAACAAACCATGCTTTGCGGTTGAAATTTTACAGTGCAGATTTCCAAGTATAGCAGATTAGATGTAAAAGATCAATAGTTTATATTAAGAATTTTTTGACAAAACCAAAGGAAAATCTACTGTTAGGAAGTGTTAAAGCTGTCCTAAAAATTTCATAGAGATTTGGATAGAAAAAATGAAGTAGCAAGATCAAACAATCTATGCTATGTGGCTGGAATTTTGCAATGTATTTTTCGTCACAAAGATGAAAACTTTGCGACGAAAAGTTTATGCAGCAATTTTGGAATAATTTTTCTTTCTTTTTGGATTTTTGAATAAGGATAACTAAATTGCAATAGTAGTAAGATAGGAAACCAGAACCTGTTGCAATTCATGGGAAAATCAATAGATGATCCACGGTGGTAGAGATAATAGCGGAATTTGGTGATGATCTTTTAAGCAATTGTGGGAATTGCTTTAGGCATCTATGGAGGTCTGATGGATGGCGTGGAAGGGTAGTGAGATGCCAAGAATGCTGCTTTGATATCAGGTGTTAGAACCCTTACAGATTTTAAACTTGGGGTTGATCTTTTTAGGGGATCGGCCTCCTTGGAACTCTTAGGGGTTCCTCCCTCCAAGTTGCTGCTCTAAGGTTGCAGAAAAGATTCATCTATTGATTATCAAAAGAAGATGAATATATGGTTATTTATAGGGTTTCTAAACTCTAACTCATAATAGGACTCCTACTCAAGACTCCTACTCAAGACTCCTAATAGGGACTCCTACTCAAGACTCCTATTCTTTTACAACTCCTAATTCTTCTCTAAAAAATAACCTCCAAACCCTAGCCCACCTCTTCACCTCTTTAATAGGGTTCAACTTAGGTAGATTTTACATGAATGCCCCTCTCATTTAGGACTCTCCTAGCTAGAGTCTTAAAAAGATTACAATAGTATTTTCCCTTATTTTTGTTCTTAATTCTTGTGTTTGCTGAGCAGATATGAGAGGGATATTTATAGGCCACAAATGGATTCAAACTTGGAGTCAAAAAGTATCTTATCCTTGATTTTCGAGGTACTAACGGTACTATCGCTTGACACTATGACACTTGGTAGTACCATCGCCTAGTCTAGCGATACTACCACTTGACAGAGCCTCAGAGACTAGGCTCTAGTGGTGTCACTGCCTGACAAGGCGATACCACCGTTTGACAGTATTAACTACCGATAGTATCTCCACCTAGTCCTCCAAGGAGGTTGAGCCTCAAGCGGGTCCATCGCCTACCTTGGGCGGTGCCATCGCCTGACGTGTCTTCTTTTAGGATCAAGAGTCGACACTAAGAGGAGGGTGAATTAGTGTAGCAGTAAAATAACATCGGTTTAAAAATTCGTTGGATAAAAACTGATTTCGACGAAAATCGATTTTGGAAGCTTAATAACTTGGAAGCGTATGGAAGCATAGTGACTAAGTAAAGTAGTTTGCAGTATGTAAATGGTAAGAATAAAATGCAAACCAGAGAACACAGTAGTTTTAGAGTGGTTCGGTCAACGTGACCTACATCCACTTTCGGCTTCCTCCTCCGACGAGGTCACTGGCATCCACTAGAGGCCTTTTTTCAATAAACGAAGGCCAATCACCTTTTATAAACCTCTTTTCCTTTTACTGGGTTTAGGAGATAACCCTTACAAGCACTCACTCCTCTCAAACTATTCTAACACTTAGACTCAAAGAGGAGGATTCTCACAAGAGATTACAAAAGCGTTTTTCCCTCTTTAAATTCTTTGTGCTTGTGTGCTTTAACCAGGGATGAGAGGGGTATTTATATGCTTCAAGTTGATTCAAACTTGGAGCCTAAAACTTTCCCATCCCGGGTTCCCTAGGAACGGGCGAAACCATCGCTTATGCTGGGTGGTACCACCGCCCAGTGTCAGTCTGACACTAACATTGCCCTGGGCGGTACCACTGCCTGGGGGGCAGTGCTGGGTGGTACCACCACCTAGACTGGCAGTACTATTGCCTGGCACCCTGCCAGGGGCAGTACAACCGCCTAAACTAGCGGTACCACCGCCTGACACAGTCTCTAAGACTGTGCCACGATGATGAGACTTCTTGGAGCATTATTTGGGCCTCTTATTGGGCCCAACATAGTTCTTACATGGGCCTAGCTGGCCCCTAATTGGGTTGGCCGAAATCCAAGCCCAATTACATGTTAACTACGAAATCCTAAGACATTTGCTAAGCTAAACAAGTCCCTATGTCTATTCTTTCGGCGAGCTTCCAGCGATCTTCCGGCGAACTTCCGACGATCTCTCGGTAATGTTCTGGCGGACTTCCAGCAAGCTCCTGGACTTCACGACGATCTTCTTGGTGAGTTCCGGCGAGCTTCCCTAGCAAGCTCCAAGACTTCTCGACTGGTTCCGCCAAAACTTCTTACGAACGTCCGGACTTCCGATGAACTCTCGAACTCCCAACGAAGTCGCGTCCTTGACCCTAGGACTTCATTTTGCTTCATTCCTTGCTATCATAGTTAATCCTGCACATATAAAACAAACTTCGATCTAGACAATTAATACTAAGCATTAATCAAGTTGTTTGGCATGTCATTAGTCCCTCGACGCTTCGTCCGATTCTTTGGCGCGTACTCTCTTGTGGCCTATTGCCCAATCAACCAGTTGACTTTGCAACTCTGATATCCTTGGCACAATATCCTCTCTTCTTGGCCCGATGCCCGAATCCACGGCCCAAAGCCTTCTGTCGATACGTCGACCGTTCCTCCAGCCCGACGTTCAATCTTTTAACATGTTTTCCCCTAGCACAACATGATTCTTCCTGCTTTAATTATCTCATCCTGATTGAAGCATCCTGAGTCACTCAAAATATAGATTAAAATCATAAACAATTATCAATTGATTTCATTATCAAAATACGAGATTCAATCGCTTCGGGTCACTGAATGGGCATTTCTCTTAACCCAAATCCTTTGGGTCTATCTGTCCTTAGTTACTATATATCTATAGTCCCTTATCTATCTAATACCCTAGAGACCATATATCAGGTATGGTATTGTCAGGCCCATATAGTTTATACTCGAGTCTTGTTCTAATCAGATTCTCTCGAAGAACTCTTTCTCTCTCAATCCGAATGACCATAGCTAGGGATTTGTTTAAATAAGAATATATGAGATATTTCTCTCATGACAACAAGAGCAGATGATCTTATATCGACACTCAATAGCCATCGTAAGGTTGGCTACCACTCCCGATGATCGGCTGTGTTAGATTTAGAACCTCTGGACCTACAAGTCCAGTATCAAAGAGTAGAATACCTATACATGACATACTTGAAAACCTAGGGAAATCATATATCGTTGAAGACCTACAGATATGTGGGAGAGGATGAAGGAGATCAATTGTCATTCTCTCTAGTGGTGATCCATGTTAGGACCGAAATTAGCACTAAGAGGGGTGGGGAGTGAATTAGTGTTTATAAAAATATTATGTTGAATCAAAAATTTTGTTTTAATTTAAATCCGTATCGAAAATGCATTCATCATAAAGAACGTGTGAAGAGGAGTAAGCAGCCAAGTCAATAAGCAACATGAAGAAAAGGAATAATAGAAATGAAAAAGTAGAGATCACATTGGATTTATAGTGGTTCGATCGCCGTGACCTACATCCACTACTGATTCCTCTTCCGTCGAGTCTACTAGCATCCATTAATGATTTTCATTCAATGGGCAAGGATCAACTATCCTTACAACTCTATTATCCTCTTAACATGCTCAGGAGAGAACCTTTACATCCCCACCCACTCCTCTCTTAAATAGAAATCAACACTTAGAATAGAGGAGGAGAATTCTCACAAGATTACAATAGAGTTTTCTCTTGTTTTTGTTCTTAGTTCTCATGTTTGCTGAGTAGAGATGAGAGAGATATTTATAGGCCCCAAATAGATTCAAACTTAGTGCCAAAAAATGTCTCAACCCTGGTTTCCGGGGTACTGGTGATACCACCGCCAGTATTGGGTGGTACTACCGCCTGACACTCTGATACTGGATGGTACCATCACCTAGTCTGGTAGTACTACCGCCTGACAGAGCCTTGGAGACTAGGTTTTGATGGTATCACCACTTGACAGGGTGGCACCACCGCTTGGTAGAATTAATTGTTGACGGTACCATCGCCCAAACCTCCTAGGAGGCTGAGCCTCAAGTGGTTCCACCACTCACCTTGGGTGGTGCCATTGCCTGACGTGGCTTCGGGTCACTCAATGTGCATTTCTCTTAGCCTAAATCCTTTGGAACTATCTGTCCTTAGTTACCATACATCTATAGTCTCTTATCCATCTAATACCCTAAAGACCGTATACCAGGTATGGTACTGTCAGGCCCATATAGTTTATACTTGAGTTCTAATCAGATTCTCCAGGAGAACTCTTTCTCTCTCAATCCGAATGACCCTGGCCAGAGATTTGTCTGAGCAAGAATACAAAGGATATTTATCTCATGACACCAAGAGCGGATGTTCTACTATTGACACTCAATAGCCCTTGTAAGGTTAGCTACCACTCCCGATGACCGACTGTGCTAGATCTGTAACCTCTAGACCTATAAGTCTGATATCAAAGAGTGGAGTACTCATACAGGACATCCTTGAAAACCTTGGGAGATCGTATATTCCTGAAAACCTATATATTTGTAGGAGAGGACGAAGGAGGTCAAATATCCTTCTCTCTAATGACGATCCATGTTAGGACCGAACTCAACACTAAGGGGCGAGAGGGAGGGGAGGGGGGGGGTTACTAGCGGTACCACTGCTAGTACTAGGTGATACTACCGCCAGTACTGGGCAATACTACCACCTGAGACTCTGACACTAGGTGATACCATCGCCCAATTTGGCGGTACTACCACCTGAGCTCTAGTGGTATCACCACTTGATAGGGTGGTACCACTACTTGGCAGCATTAACTACTGATGGTACCACCGCCTAGACCTCTTAGGATGCTGAGCTTCAAGCGGTTCCACCGCTCACCCTAGGTAGTGCCACCGCTTGACGTGGCTTCGGGTCACTAAATGACATTTCTCTTGGTCTAAATCATTTGGACCTATCTATCCTCAGTTACCATTTATCTATAGTCATTCATCCATCTAATACCCAGAGACCATATACTGGGCATGGTACTATTAGGCCCATATAGTTTATACTCGAGTCTTGCTCTAATTAGATTCTTCTAGAGAACTCTTTCTCTCTCAATCTGAATGACCCTGGCCAGGGATTTGTCTGAGCAAGAATACATGAGATATTTCTCTCATGACACCGAGAGCGGATGATCCTCTATCAATACTCAATAGCTCTCGTACGGTTGGCTACCACTACCGATGACCGGCTATACTAGATTTGGAACCTCTAGACCTATAAGTCCAGCATCAAAGAGTAGAGTACTCATACAGGACATCCTTAGTGTCATAAGTTTATGAATCAGATACACCATTGGGACGACAAAATTACTGTCTAACAATATGGCATCATCAACCATCCAACATTTCGTAAGCAAATCAATTAGTGAACTTATTCTCTAATGAGCACCAACACTGTATCCTTAGTGTCCCCACACGAATAGCTATGAGACCTGCTACATCCATTATATGGACGAGTATACAACACGCTAGTTTGTCCGGTTATCTCGAGTAACCTATGACTAAATTATTTAAGATATATGTTTAAAAGTAAATCAGTCTCAATATCATGATCTCATCATGATCCGATTCCTATTTCACGAATCCATAGACATCACAATATATTCATGTACTGGGCAATATAAAGTGATAAAATACCAAATAATAATAATAAGCAAAAAGACTGCGTGTCAAGTTATACCTATCATCACTTACATGATTGGCTTGCAGGGTGTTGAATCTAGTATTTTGATGATGAAACCAATTGATAATTATGTTTATGTTTTAATCTGCATTTTGAGTGATGTGGGAAGCTTCGATCAGGATGAGACAATTAAAGTAGGAAAAATCATGTTGTGCTGGAGGAACATGTCAGAAGATTGGATGTCAGGCCGATGGATCGGTCGACATATCGATAGAAGGCTTCGGGCCGTGGACTTGGGCATCGGGCCAAGAAGAGTGGGTATTGCACCAAGGATATCGGAGTTGCGGAGTCAACTGGCCGATTGGGCAATAAGCTGCAGGAGAGGACGATGCGCCGAAGAATCGGACGAAGCATCGAGGGACCAATGATATGCCGGACAACTTAGTTAATTGCTTAGGATTAATTGTCTCGATCGAAGTTTTGTTTTAAGTGTGCAGGATTAACTACGATGAAAGAAAGACATGCAGCAGGAGTTGCGCTGGAGTCAAAACTATGATCACGTTGGGAGTTCGAGAGCTCGACGGAAGTCCGGACGGTCGTCGGAAGTTTTGCGGGAACAAATCCGAGAAGTCTAGGAGCTTGCCAAAAAAAGCTCATCGGAACTTGCCAAGATCAAATCGTGAAGTCTTGGCAAATCACAGAGTAAGATCAAGCTATCGGTGCCTTGGTTACCCTTTCATTACCGAAAGTCCGCAGAATGGTTTCCGAGAGTTTATCGGAAGACCGCCGGAAGCTAGCCGGAAGAAGTCTTGACTTGCGGACTTTGTAGTAGCTTAGGAAATATCTTTAAATTCGTAGTTAGTACATTAATTAGGGTTAGGATTAGGTGTTATTCCTATAACCCACGTAGGGGCCAATTGGGCCCGAGTTCGGACTGGTTTGGGCCAAGTTTGGAGCCCAACCAGTGAGCTGAAATAGTATAGGCGGTGGCACCGCCCAAGAGAGGGTCTCCTAGGAAAGCTGGGCGGTGCAACTGCCCTAGGCAGGCGGTGGCACCGCCAGGGCTCAATCTCCGAGCGAGACTAGGCGGTGCAACCACCTTTGACAGAGGTGCAACCGCCCCAGTCAGGCAGTGGCATCACCTGAGCTCGGTCTCCGAGCTCTAGCAGGAGGTGCAACCGCCCCTGACAGGAGGTGGCACCGCCTAGAGGCTCAGTCTTCGAGCTCTGCCAGGCGGTGCAACCGCCAGACCCCGGAATTCCAAGAGATTATAGTTTTGAGCTCGAAATTCAAATTGGGTTGGGGCCTATAAATACCCCACCCTTTCAGCAATGAAAGGGTAACCAAGGCACCGATAGCTTGATCTTACTCTGTGATTTTAGAGCTCAAAAATATTGTAAAGTCTAGAAGTTCTCCTCCCTCTTTTCTTCCAAGCTTTGATCTTTCAAGAGAGGAGAGAAAAGTTTGTAAGGGTTGTCTCCTAAGCCCATCAAAAGGAGTGAAACTGTAAAAGGGTAGTTGGCCTTCGCCTATTGAAGGAAGGCCTCTAGTGGACGTCGGTGACCTCGTTGGTGGAGGAAGCCAGAAGTGGATGTAGGTCAAGATTGACTGAACCACTCTAAAATCGCGGTGCTCTTTGGTTTGTATTTACTTTGAGCATGTTATCTTTACTGCAAACCTCCTCAATAGCTTACTGCCTTCTGCGCTTTTACGATCGTGTTTCAAAGTTTAGTATTTTCCGAATCGGTGTTTAGACGTAAATCAGTTTTATCGTACGAACATCATATTTCAGTTTGAGCTTACATTCTGATTTCATCATAACTGCAAACTGCCTCTATAGATTCGCTTTAACTATATCTTGCTTGATCACAAGTTAAAGTTATTTGCAAATCAGCTTTTCTATCGAAATCGCTCTTATCGTACGAACGCAGGTTTAACCGTCGAAAGTTTTTTGCTGCACTAATTCACCCCCCCCTCATAGTGCTCTTGATCCTAACAATTGGTATCAAAGCCCGGTATTTCTCATTTCGGATTTACACCCGAGAGAAATGGCTCTTCATGGCTTTCAAGAGGGTTTTTCGGTTGTTTGTCCAACGTTGTTTAATGGATTGGACTACACTTATTGGAAAACTCGAATGGGAGTTTTCTTGATTTCTATGAATTTGGATTTATGGAATATTGTTGAAAATGGTTTTCAACTTCCCTCTAAACCAATGAACGAATGGTCTGATTTGGAGAAGAAGTATTTTTCTTTAAACGCAAAGGCTATGAATGCCTTATTTTGCGCTTTGGACAAAAATGAGTTCAATCGGGTTTCTTTGTGCGAAATGGCTTTTGACATATGGCACACTTTTGAAATCACACATGAAGGCACTTCTAGAGTTAAAGATTCGAAAATCAATTTTTTGATTCATGATTTCGAGCTTTTTCAAATGAAGCCAAGCGAAACCATTGGTGACATATACACCCGTTTTACGGATGTCGTCAATGGTTTAAGAGCTCTTGGCAAATGTTTTTCGGATTTTGAACTCGTAAACAAGATTTTGCGTTCTCTTTCTAAGAAGTGGGATTCAAAAGTAACTACAATACAAGAAGATAAAAACCTAAAAAACTTACCACTTGAAGAACTGATTGGTTCGTTGATAACCTATGAAATGGTGCATAATGCACATGATGAACATGATGAACAAAACAACCTTCCAAAGAACAGGAAGGATTTGGAACCCTAGAAAAATGAATATCACTTGAGCGATGACTCAAGTGATAAGGACAATGATGAACTTGAACTTCGAACACTAAATTTTAATAAGTTTATTAAATAAAAATATAAAATAATTGATGAACTTGAACGAAGGAAGAGGCCAAAGAAGAAGAACACAAAGTGGGATGAATCAAGCTCCTCCGAAAATGAGGAGAAAATCAAGAAAGGCGAGGTGGCAAACTACGCCTTAACCACTTTCAATGATAAGGTAATCGAAATCCCCCTGATTTTTTTTGAAATTATTTGATGCTTTCATGATATATTTTCTTTTTTAGTCTAGAATTAATTTTCTTGAAAATTACATATTTAAAAATAAAAATACAAAAATTATGATCATGCTAGTAATTTCGAAAATGATAATATTGCATATTTTATGATAAACAAACAAAATGATTTTGATTGAAAATATGAAATCATGGTTAAGAAGTAATAATGTGTATCATGTTTGATTAACATTGTTGAAAGAAATCATGTTTGATTTGAAGTAATGCATAATGATGTAATGAAAATATTAAATGTTTTTGATACAATGATTGACAATTTTATGCATGAGATTTTAAGTTATACATGATGATAAGCATGTGTTATTTTCATGAGTGTATTTGAAAAACATATGGCAAAACCATGTCCGAATGCATGAAAGTGTTAAATTTCATTTTCGGATTTTCTTGACCATAACAATTCATTTTTGAGAATCTATTGATCTTGATAGTTTTATGACGAAATTCATTTTTCGATCCTAAACGTTGATGCATGCTTTTATTTAACATAAATGAAAAAGCATGCTAACATGAAATCAATCACTTTAAATGAAATACTTAAAAAAAAAAAGGGAAAATATATTATCAATGAAATCATGAATCTACCTATGTTATGAATTTTGTGAACCATAAAAGTGATTTTGATGATTTGAATTTGAAATGAGTTTTATCAAAATCATGATATTGATTTATTGGAATAACATGAGATTACATTTGATGATCATTTTGATTCATGGAATTTTAGATTCATGACTTGGTCTTACATTTGTTTATGAGTTGAGATCTTTGTACCTTTGAATTATTCCCTTCTCCTTTTAATTTTTGAATTTATGCATGTTATATGTCAAATATTTGAAACCATGTTTTGGTATCATGCATATCTAAGAAATGTTGATTTGACAAATTGAATGAGTTGAAAAAGAATGATGATTTTTCTCTTGAATATAACTTGTGATATTTTTTATATAAATCATCATTTTGATTTCTCGACATTCGATACATGAGATTTTATTATAAATCAAAATTTCTCATTAATCGATCTCCTACGATTTTACTTGGTATTCTCTTGAGAGGAGATTTTCTAAATGAATCATGATTTTTCCTTATGAGTTCTTAGAGTTATTACTTAATTTTCTTTTAAAACAAGATCTCTTCTTTGTACTCCTATGATTTTTCTTGATATTTTATTTAAAGAAGATATTTACTATATGAATCATGTCTTTTGGTATTCAAATGATTTTATCCTTCATGACATGATTTCTTTGTATTTATGGCTTGCATGGCTTGAAATGTTTTGGTATGATGCATACAATGATGAAATATTTATGAAGTTAAAATGATGTATGCAATACTTATGATAATGATATGCATGATGTATTGCATATGATGTGTATCATGAATGCTTGAAATGATGAATGTTTGGTATCATGATCAACATGTTAATAAATGCTTAAAAATTTTAATGTTTGAGTATCATGTATGATATGCCTATTAATGATGATTGATTTATTTTTTGGTATCGTGCATAAAAAATAAGGTTTTTGAAATTATGTATGTTTTAATTTGAATATATAATGATGCACAAATAAGATTGATACTTACCTTTGTCATAATATGAAAATTGATATAAAGTGTTAGGATCGAGAGCACTAAGAGGGGGGGGGGGGGGGGTGAATTAGTGCAGCGGAAATCTTACAGCGATTTAAAACCAAAAGCTGCGTTCGTTCAATAAAAACTATTATGATGCAAAAACTAATTCTCAGTTTGTATCTAAGTGCAGTTTGAGTCTAAGCGCAGATTGCGTCTAAGCGCAGTTTGCGTCTAAACATAGTTTGCGTCTAAGCGCAGTTTGCGTCTAAGCGCAGTTTTACGTCTAAACACAGATTTACGTCTAAACGCAGTTTTACGTCTAAACGTAGTTTTACGTCTAAACTCAGTTTACGTCTAAAACGTCTAAACACAGTTTGGACAGTTTTACGTCTAAACGCAATTTTACGTCTAAACGCAGATTTACGTCTAAACGCAGTTTTACGTCTAAACGCAGATTTACGTCCAAACTCAGTTTACGTCTAAAACGTCTAAACACAGTTTGAGCAGTTTTACGTCTAAATGTAATTTTACGTCTAGATGCAGTTTCAAAAGGAGCTGAACTTTAGAAATTGGTTCGTAAGAGCGCAGAAGACAGTTTTGCAGAATCAAGGCGTAAACGTAAACTGCAATGTAAATATCGTACGAAAACACTGGTTTACGTCTGAAAACAGATTCGGACAGATCAGCACTTAAAGACTTGTTCGTGAAGGCGTAGAAGACAGTTTTGCAGAATTAAAACGTAAGCGTAAACTGTAATGTACGAAAACACCGATTTACGTCTGAATACAGATTCGGAAAGAACAGCACTTAGAACTTGTTCGTAAAAACGCAGAGAGCAGTAGTAATGAAGGAGGTTTGCAGTAAGGATAAAGTGCTAAAAAATAAACGCAAACCAGAGATTTAGAGTGGTTCGGTCAGTCTTGACCTACTCCACTTTTGGCTTCCTCCACCGACGAGGTCACCGACGTCAACTAGGGGCCTTCCTTCAATAGGCGAAGGCCAAACTGCCCTTTTACAGTTTCTCTCCTTTTGACAGGCTCAGGAGACAACCTTTACAGACCTTTCTCTCCTCACTTTACAACTGAAAACTTGAAGAACAGAAGGAGAAGACTTAAAGGCTTTACAACACTTTTGAGCTCTTAGAATCACAGAAAAGATCAAGATTTCGGTGTAGGTCTGTATCTTTTCAGTGCTGAATGGGTGGGGTATTTATAGGCCCCAACCCAATTCAAATTTGGAGCTCAAAACGATCAAATCCCGGAATTCCGGGATCAAGCGGTTGCACCTCTTGACTGGAGAGGTTGCACCGCCTGGCAGAGCTCGAAGACCGAGCTCAGGCGGTGCTACCTCTCTGCCAGGGAGGTTGCACCGCCCAGTCTTGCTCGAAGACTGAGCTCAGGCGGTGCCACCTCTCTGTCAGGGAGGTTGCACCGCCCAATCTAGCTCGAAGACTGAGCTCAGGCGGTGCCACCTCCCGGCTGGGGAGGTTGCACCGCCCAGTCTTGTTGGAAGGCCTAGCCCAGGCGGTGCCACCTCCTAGCCTGGGCGGTTGCACCTCCTGGTGCAATCAGGGTCCGAATGGTTCATTCCATTCGGCCCAATTTCAGTCTTTCAGGGGCCCAATTGCCACAAGATTAAGCCAATGGGATCACCTCCCATTTTCCAACTTAATCAACGTGCTAACTACGATTAAATCTAAGACAATTTCTGCAGCTTTGCTTCGGTGCGTCAATCGCTCCTTCCGGCGAGTTTCCGGCGAACTTCCGTCGATCATCCGATGAACCCTCGGTGATGCTCCTGCGGACTTTCGGCAAACTCCTGGACTTTGCGACGATCCACTTGGCAAGTTCCGACGAGCTTCGCTTGGCAAGCTTTTGGACTTCTCGGATCTGTTCTCGCAGAACCTCCGACGACCGTCCGAACTTCCGTCGAACTCTCGAACTCCCAACGTGATCATGAACTTGACTCCGGCGCAACTCCTGCTGCTTGTCTATCTTTCATCGTAGTTAATCCTGCACACTTATCTCAACACATAGATTAGACAACAAATGACAATTGACTTCATCATCAAAATCCGAGATTCAACAATCTCCCCCTTTTTGATGATGACAATCAATTGATAATGGAGTTATCCTTAACTCCCCCTGTCTATATGCCATCGTTGAGATAAGTCAACCTTGAATTCAAGACTTAAGAATTCAAGTGACGTATTGATAAGTTAGATCAGTTAAACTTATCAATACTCCCATCATGATACTTATCATGATATATCTCTTCAAAGATGATGTCAGGGCTTGACATACATCATCAAGTTTGTATGATTGTGTTTGTAACTATTCATCATATAGTTTGAACATTATCATATAAAGCTGTGAAACACTATTACATGATGCACACATTTAAAATATTCTAGCAAGTTTTGCATTTTCTTCACATGATAAGATATCAACTCAGGGCATAATGCAAACTTTAGCACATGTTCATATATCTCTTGGTGATGCAAGGATGGCATAATCATAGCAGTGTTTATAGCATCATTCATAGTATTTCTAATCATGGCAGTGTTTATCAATTCATATATATATCTCCCCCTTTGTCATCAACAAAAAGCATAGTAATCATGATACCAGAAAATAATAATAGCAAGCTTATAGAGGAATTTTACATAGATTGCTTTAAATACTTCTTCCCCTTTGTGTTATAATCCATTGTCTATGTAAAGATTTTGCAGGATGGAATACATACACATGAATCACTTCATCAATTCTATTTCAGAAACTCATTTTTTATGAAAGTGTACGAGAAAATCTGTTCCATAAATAAGATGCATTCGGACAAGATTTTGTTGCAGATTTTCACATATAATCATAGAAACATGGCAATCAAGTGGTTTGATTATTCAACATAGTCCGAAAAATAATTTATCTGTTCGGACACATCAACATTCCTAGTTCTCTTCTTATAAAATCAAATTGTTCTTCACTTAGAGGTTTTGTAAAAATATCAGCTAGTTGATGTTTCGTATCAATGAACTCTATGATTATATCATGATTCGCAACATGATCTCGTATAAAGTGATGTCTGATATCAATATGTTTTGTTCTTGAGTGTTGTATAGGATTCTTTGTTAAGCATATTGCACTTGTGTTATCACATTTAATTGGAATATTTTTGAGATGAACTTTATAATCTTCTAAGGTATTTTTCATCCATACAACTTGTGCACAGCATGCACTTGCTGCAATATATTCAGCTTCGGTTGTTGATAGTGCAACCGAGTTTTGTTTCTTAGATGACCAGGAAACAAGGGCATGTCCTAAAAATTGACATGATCCTAATGTGCTTTTTCTATCTAGTCTACAGCCAGCGAAGTCCGCATCAGCATAAGCTGTTAACTCAAAATTTTCTGATTTTGGGTACCATAATCCTAGATTTGTGGTTCCATTAAGATATCTAAGTATTTTTTTAACTGCTTTGAGATGAGATATCTTAGGGTTTGATTGAAATCTAGCACAAAGTCCTACACTGAACATGATGTCTGGTCTGGTGGCAGTGAGGTAAAGTAAACTTCCTATCATACCCCTATAAGTTTTTTGATCAAAGCTTTCTCCACTTTCATCAATTTCTAACTTAGTGGAGGTGCTCATAGGAGTGTTACTAGCCTTTGAGTTGTTCATATTAAACCTTTTTAATAAATTCATGGCATATTTAGTTTGACTAATAAAGATGCCATTGCTTAGTTGTTTGATTTGTAAACCTAAGAAGAATGTTAATTCTCCCATTAAGCTCATTTCGAATTCAAGACTCATAGTTTTAGCAAAAGATTCACAAAGAGATTCATTTGTAGAGCCAAAGATGATATCATCAACATAAATCTGAACAATGAGAAAATTATTTTCAAAATTCTTGATAAACAATGTAGTATCAACCTTGCCTTTTATGAAATTATTTTCAATGAGAAAAGAACTAAGTCTCTCATACCAAGCCCTTGGGGCTTGTTTTAAACCATAGAGAGCTTTAGTTAATCTAAACACATGATTAGGGAGGCTATTATTCTCAAATCCAGGAGGTTGTTCAACATAAACTTCTTCGGAAATAAAACCATTTAGAAAAGCGCTTTTAACATCCATTTGAAATAACTTAAAATTATTACAACTAGCGTAGGCAAGGAGCATCCTTATGGCTTCCAATCGAGCCACAGGTGCGAAGGTTTCTTCGTAATCGATACCTTCTTCTTGGTTGAAACCTTTGGCCACTAATCTAGCCTTGTTTCTAACCACGATACCATTTTCATCTTGCTTGTTTCTAAAGACCCATTTAGTACCAATAACTAAATGGTCATTTGGCCTAGGAACAAGCGTCCACACCTCATTTCTCTCAAATTGATTCAATTCATCTTGCATTGCGATAATCCATGAATCATCTTTCATGGCTTCATCAACACATTTGGGTTCAATTTACGAAAGAAAGGCGGCGTTGGCACAATAATTTTTAAAAGAAGATCGTGTTTGAACCCCCTTTGATGTGTCTCCTAGGATTAGCTCCTTAGGATGAGCATCTACATACTTCCAATCCTTGGGTAAGGAAATCTGGGAAGTGGATGCATCTAAGTTGCTAGTTGGAGACGGGGTTTCGTTTAAATTCAAGGAATCAAAATTAACATCATCATCAAGATCATTTTTCTTAATTTCTGAAATCTCATTGAAAACAACATGGATGGATTCTTCAATAATTAAGGTTCTTTTATTGAAAATACGAAAAGCTTTAGAAACCGAAGAATAACCAAGAAAGATTCCTTCATCAGATTTAGCATCGAATTTTCCTAAGTTATCCTTTTCATTCAAGATAAAACACTTACACCCAAAGACTTTAAAATATGAGACATTGGGTTTTTTGTTATTCCATAACTCATAAGGAGTTTTGGTGAGTAAGGGTCTTACTAGAACTCTATTCAAAATATAGCATGCAGTGTTTACAGCTTCGGCCCAAAAATATTTGGGTAGGCTATGTTCATTCAACATGGTTCTTGCCATTTCTTGCAAATTTCGATTTTTTCTTTCTACTACCCCATTTTGTTGAGGATTTCTTGGAGTAGAGAAATTATGGTTGTATCCATTGAGTTCACAGAATTCTTGAAATCATGGTTTTGAAATTCTCCACCATGATCACTTCTAATTGACGAAATCATAGATCCCTTCTCATTTTGAACAAGTTTACAAAACTTAGTAAAGTATCTAAAGCATTCATTTTTCTGTTTTAAGAAGTAGGTCCATGTATATCTGCTATAGTCATCAACAATGACAAAGGCGTATTTGCTACCTCCTAGACTCGATGTAGAGATTGGTCCGAACAAGTCCATATGGCCTAGAGGTGCTTATTTGATTCTTAGCTTTGAAGCTACCCTTAATTTGTTTACCTAATTGGCAAGCATCACATACATTATTTTTGATAAACTTGATATGAGGAATTCCTCTTACAAGTTCTCTAGATGATACTTGAGTGATTAGTTTCATGCTAGCATGACCTAATCTTCTATGCCATAGCCAAGCATCCTCATTCATAACGGCAAAACACATTTCATCACATAAGTCATTGATGTCAATAGTGTATACGTTATTTTGTTTCAATGCAATCATAGATATATTTTTATGTGGTTTTTCAATGATGCAAGCATTAGATTCGAATTTGACAGTATATCCTTTATCACATAATTGACTAATACTCAAGAGGTTATGTTTTAAACCATCAACTAACAGAACATCTTCAATAAAGAGGTTGGATTTGTTACCTATGGTTCCTTTGCCAATGATTTTACCCTTGTTGTTGTCTCCGAAGGTGACATAGCCTTCGTCTATGCTAGTAAGCTTAGAGAATTGAGATGGATCTCCGGTCATATGCCTTGAGCATCCACTATCAAGGTACCATCTCTTGCTCCTAGCTTGCGATGGTTTAGTTTTCTCATCTTCGATGGCCATTAAGGCGTAATGAGCAACTTGCTCGGTGTTGGACTCCTCTTCCTCAGATGCGCTCGAATCATCCCATGTTGCTTGGAGCGCCTTCTTCTTTGTTGTTCTTTTCTTGACTTGGGGACAATCACTCTTATAGTGTCCCGGCTTTTTGCATTCATAGCAGATTACTTGGTCCTTTTTGGGTTCAAGTTTATTTTTTGCATCATTCTTAAACTTGTTTCTTTTAAAGAACTTTTTAAACTTTCTTGTTAGAAGTGCCAAGTCATCATCACAGTCCTCATCTCTTGAGTTTTCTCTCAAGTGGCATTATGAAGTTTTGAGTGCCATATCCTTCCTGTTCTTTGGAAGGATGTCTTCTTGCTCTTCATGAGCTTTACAAGTCATTTCGTAGGTCATTAATGACCCGATTAGTTCTTCAAGAGGGAAATTTCGCAGATCTTTTGCCTCTTGAATAGCGGTGACTTTAGGATCCCAACTCTTAGGAAGGGATCTTAGTATCTTATTAACAAGCTTAAAATCCGAAAAGCTCTTTCCGAGTCCTTTTAGACCGTTGACGACATCCGTGAAACGGGTAAACATGTCGCCAATGGTTTCACTCGGTTTCATCCGAAAAAGTTCGAAAGAATGTAACAGCAAATTGATTTTTGACTCTTTTACTCTACTTGTGCCCTCATGGGTCACTTCGAGCGTGTGCCAAATATCAAACGCAGTTTCACAAGTTGAAACACGGTTAAACTCGTTTTTATCAAGTGCACAAAATAAGGCATTCATAGCCTTTGCATTAAGAGCGAAAGCCTTATTCTCCAAATCATTCCAATCGATCATTGGAAGAGAAGACTTTGAAAAACCATTCTCGACAAGATTCCAAAGATCAATGTCCATAGAAATAAGAAAGATTCTCATTCGGGTCTTCCAATAGGTGTAGTCCGTCCCATTAAACATGGGTGGACGTGTAATGGAATGGCCCTCTTGGTTTCCGGCGTAAGCCATCTCTCTTGGGTTTTAATCCTTTTGAGAGTTAACCGGGCTCTGATACCAATTGTTAGGATCGAGAGCACTAAGAGGGGGGGGGGGTGAATTAGTGCAGCGGAAATCTTACAGCGATTTAAAACCAAAAGCTGCGTTCGTTCAATAAAAACTATTATGATGCAAAAACTAATTCTCAGTTTGTATCTAAGTGCAGTTTGCGTCTAAGCGCAGATTGCGTCTAAGCGCAATTTGCGTCTAAACACAGTTTGCGTCTAAGCGCAGTTTGCGTCTAAGCGCAGTTTTACGTCTAAACGCAGATTTATGTCTAAACGCAGTTTTACGTCTAAACGCAGTTTTACGTCTAAACTCAGTTTACGTCTAAAACGTCTAAACACAGTTTGGACAGTTTTACGTCTAAACGCAATTTTACGTCTAAACGCAGATTTACATCTAAACGCAGATTTACGTCCAAACTCAGTTTACGTCTAAAACGTCTAAACACAGTTTGAGCAGTTTTACGTCTAAATGCAATTTTACGTCTAGATGTAGTTTCAAAGGGAGCTGAACTTTAGAAACTGGTTCGTAAGAGCGCAGAAGATAGTTTTGCAGAATCAAGGCGTAAACGTAAACTGCAATGTAAATATCGTACGAAAACACTGGTTTACGTCTGAAAACAGATTCGGACAGATCAGCACTTAAAGACTTGTTCGTGAAGGCGTAGAAGAAAGTTTTGCAGAATTAAAACGTAAGCGTAAACTGTAATGTACGAAAACACCGATTTACGTCTGAATGCAGATTCGGAAAGAACAGCACTTAGAACTTGTTCGTAAAAACGCAGAGAGCAGTAGTAATGAAGGAGGTTTGCAGTAAGGATAAAGTGCTAAAAAATAAATGCAAACCAGAGATTTAGAGTGGTTCGGTCAGTCTTGACCTACTCCACTTTTGGCTTCCTCCACCGACGAGGTCACCGACGTCAACTAGGGGCCTTCCTTCAATAGGCGAAGGCCAAACTGCCCTTTTACAGTTTCTCTCCTTTTGACAGGCTCAGGAGACAACCTTTACAGACCTTTCTCTCCTCACTTTACAACTGAAAACTTGAAGAACAGAAGGAGGAGACTTAAAGGCTTTACAACACTTTTGAGCTCTTAGAATCACAAAAAAGATCAAGATTTCGGTGTAGGTCTGTATCTTTTTAGTGCTGAATGGGTGGGGTATTTATAGGCCCCAACCCAATTCAAATTTGGAGCTCAAAACGATCAAATCCCGGAATTTCGGGATCAGGCGGTTGCACCTCTTGACTGGAGAGGTTGCACCGCCTGGCAGAGCTCGAAGACCGAGCTCAAGCGGTGCTACCTCTCTGCCAGGGAGGTTGCACCGCCCAGTCTTGCTCGAAGACTGAGCTCAGGCGGTGCCACCTCTCTGTCAGGGAGGTTGCACCGCCCAGTCTAGCTCGAAGACTGAGCTCAGGCGGTGCCACCTCCCGGCTGGGGAGGTTGCACCGCCCAGTCTTGCTGGAAGGCCTAGCCCAGGCGGTGCCACCTCCTGGCCTGGGCGGTTGCACCTCCTGGTGCAATCAGGGTCCGAATGGTTCATTCCATTCGGCCCAATTTCAGTCTTTCAGGGGCCCAATTGCCCCAAGATTAAGCCAATGGGATCACCTCCCATTTTCCAACTTAATCAACGTGCTAACTACGATTAAATCTAAGACAATTTCTGCAGCTTTGCTTCGGTGCGTCAATCGCTCCTTCCGGCGAGTTTCCGGCGAACTTCCGTCGATCATCCGATGAACCCTCGGTGATGCTCCTGCGGACTTCCGGCAAACTCTTGGACTTTGCGACGATCCACTTGGCAAGTTCCGACGAGCTTCGCTTGGCAAGCTTCTGGACTTCTCGGATCTGTTCTCGCAGAACCTCCGACGACCGTCCGAACTTCCATCGAACTCTCGAACTCCCAACGTGATCATGAACTTGACTCCGGCGCAACTCCTGCTGCTTGTCTATCTTTCATCGTAGTTAATCCTGCACACTTATCTCAACACATAGATTAGACAACAAATGACAATTGACTTCATCATCAAAATCCGAGATTCAACATAAAGGTCTTCCCTTCTTTTTGACAATGATAAAGGGGGAGCAAGAATTTCTAGCGTGGACATCATGTAAAACATTATCTCTTGCTAGTTTGGCATTTTGCTAGTTTGCACTTTGCAAAGAAAGCAAAAATGGCACTTCTCAAAAGAGAAGAAAGAGCTTGTTATCTTGAACATCAAAAGCTTGCCTATCTTAAGAAACAAAAATTGCAAAAGTGCTATCTTGCCTATCTCAAGAAGCAAAACTTGCAACTTGCATATTGCAATAGGAAGCAAGAATCATGAGCTTACACAAGAAAGCTATCTTGCATTTGCTTTCGAAATTTTTGCTAACTTGTATATTGTGAAACTTGCATATCGTAAAAATTGCTAGCCTGTAGTCTAAAGAGAAGCAAAAAGTTGCTATCTCAAAAGAAGCAAATGTGCTATCTTGCCTATCTCAAGAGGCAAAAATGCTAACTTGCACATCTAGCAAAACTTGACAAAGTTGCATATTTCAAGAAGCAAGAGTTGCTTTCTTGAACATCTCAAAACTGCTAGCTTGCATGTTCTAAAATGTTATAATATTGCTAGCTTGCATGATGTAAAACTTGCTATCTTGAACATTATCAAAAGTGCTATCTTGTATGCTGTAAAACCTTGCATATCTATGATGATAGCAAAATTGCATGATGATACTATATTTTTCATGCAATGAGTTGAACCTATATAACAAACACTTGATTGTGGTACTTCTCCTTTTTGTTGATGACAAAGGGGGAGAAGTATGATGTTATGCATAAGTTTATACATAAGTTCATGATTACGTGTTGCAAGTATTCATGATGAATATTGCAATGACTTGAATTCAGTTTGAATTCAAGGTTCTATCAATATGACATATTGATAGGGGGAGTTTGTTTAAACTCTGGGAGTTAAGTTTAACTCAGTCATTAATTGGTTGTCATCATCAAAAAGAGGGAGATTGTTGAATCACATATTTTGATGATGAAACCAATTGATAATTGTGTTTATGTTTTAATCTGCGTTTTTGAGTGATGCAGGATGCTTCGATCAGGATGAGATAATTAAAGCAGGAAAAATCATGTTGTGCCGGAGGGACATGTCAGAAGATTGGATGTCGGGCCGATGGATTGGTCGATGTATCGATAAAAGGCTTCGGGCCGTGGACTTGGGCATCGGGCCAAGAAGAGCGGGTATTGCGCCAAGGATATCGGAGTTGCGGAGTCAACTAGCCGATTAGGCAATAGGCCGCAGGAGAGGATGATGCGCCGAAGAATCGGACGAAGCATCGAGGGACCAATGACATTCCAGACAACTTAGTTAATTATTTAGGATTAATTGTCTCGATCGAAGTTTTGTTTTAAGTGTGCAGGATTAACTACAATGAAAGAAAGACATGCAGCAGGAGTTGCGCCGGAGTCAAGACTATGATCACGTTGGGAGTTCGAGAGCTCGACGGAAGTCCGGACAGTCATCGGAGGTTCTGCGAGAACAAATCCGAGAAGTCCAGGAGCATGCCAAAAGAAGCTCGTCGGAACTCGCCAAGATCAAATCGTGAAGTCTAGGAGCTTGCTGGAAGTCTACAGAATGGTTTCCGAGAGTTTATCGGAAGACTACCGGAAGTTCACTAGAAGCTCGCCGGAAGAAGTCTTGACTTGTGGACTTTGTAATAGCTTAGGAAATGTCTTTAAATTTGTAGTTAGCACATTAATTATGGTTAGGATTAGGTGTTAATCCTATAACCCACGTAGGGGCCAACTAGGCCCGAGTTCGGACTCGTTTGGGCAAAGTTTGGAGCCCAACTAGTGAGCTGAAATAGTGTAGGCGGTGGCACCGCCAGATTAGGCGGTGGCACCGCCCAGGAGAGGGTCTCCTAGGAAAGCTAGGCGGTGGCACCGCTAGGGCTCAGTCTCCGAGTGACACTGGGCGGTGCAACCGCCTGAGCTCGGTCTCTGAGCTCTGGTAGGAGGTGCAACTGCCCCTGACAGGAGGTGGCACTGCCCATAGGCTCAGTCTTCGAGCTCTGCCAAGCGGTGCAACCGCCAGACCCCGAAATTCCGGGAGATGACAGTTTTGAGCTCAAAATTCAAATTGGGTTAGGGCCTATAAATACCCCACCCTTTCAGCAATGAAAGGGTAACCCAAAGGCACCGAAAGCTTGATCTTACTCTGTGATTTTAGAGCTCAAAAATATTGTAAAGTCTAGAAGTTCTCCTCCCTCTTTTCTTCCAAGCTTTAAACTTTCAAGGGAGGAGAGAAAAGTTTGTAAGGGTTATCTCCTAAGCCCATCAAAAGGAGTGAAACTATAAAAGGGTAGTTGGCCTTCGCCTATTGAAGGAAGGTCTCTAGTGGACGTCGGTGACCTCGTCGGTGGAGGAAGCCAGAAGTGGATGTAGGTCAAGATTGACCGAACCACTCTAAAATCGCGGTGCTCTCTAGTTTGCATTTACTTTGAGCATATTATCTTTACTGCAAACCTCCTCAATAGCTTACTGCCTTCTGCGCTTTTACGATCGTGTTTCAAAGTCTAGTATTTTTCGAATCGGTGTTTAGACGTAAATCAGTTTTATCGTACGAACATCATATTTCAGTTTGCGCTTATATTCTGATTTGCATCATAACTGCAAACTGCCTTTATAGATTCGCTTTAACTGTATCTTGCTTGATCACAAGTTAAAGTGATTTACGAATCGGCTTTTCTACCGAAATCACTCTTATCGTATGAATGCAGTTTTAATCGTCGAAAGTTTTCTGCTGCACTAATTCACCCCCCCCTCTTAGTGCTCTTGATCTTAACATAGGGCACCTATGACTAGCAATCTCTTAGAATTTTCCATGCCAAACCTTTTGATGATAGTGTTTATGTACCTGGACTAGGATAAGTCAAGCATCTTCTTGGATCTATCGAGATAGATCCGAATCCCCAAGATATAAGATGCTTTCCCTAAGTCCTTAATGGAGAAGTGTCTAGATAACCAAGCCTTTATTATGGATAGTATTCTTATATCATTCGTAATGATCAAGATGTCATCTATATATAACACCAAGAAGGTGTTAGCACTCCCACTTACCTTCCTATATACACAAGGCTCATCTTCGTTCTTAAAGAAGTCATAAGATCTGATCGCCTCATCAAATCTTATGTTCCAACTTTGGGAAGCCTGCTTCAGTCCATAAATGGACCTAAGCAAACTACACACCTTATCTGGGCAGTTCTTGGACACGAATCATTAAGGCTATATCATATACACCTCATCCTCAAGGTTGCCATTGAGGAATGTGATTTTCATATCCATTTGTCAAATCTCATAATTATAGTGTGCTGTAATAGCCAACAAAATTCGAATGGATCTCAGCATAGTTACGGTTGAGAAGGTTTCATCATAATCAACACATTGTCTTTGATGATACCCCTTAGCCACTAGCCTTACTTTATAGGTTTCTACCTTTCTATCTACCCCGATCTTCTTTTTAAAGACCCACTTGCAACCAATGTGTACAATACTCTCGAGTGCATTAGCAGTTAGGATCGAGAGCACTAAGAGGGGGGGGGGGGGGGGGGGGGGGGTGAATTAGTGCAGCGGAAAACTTTCTGCGATTAAAATCGAAAGCTGCGTTTAAACGATAAAAACAACTTCTGTATGAAAGTTGATACTAAGCAAGGTCAAAGTCAATCTATGCAGGCAGTTTGAAGCTATGATGAAAACCAGAATATCGGTGCAAACTGAAATCCGACGTTCGTACGAAGAAACTGATTTACGTCTAAATGCTGATTCGTCAATCACTTGATAAGATAAGATGCTGTTTAAGCAGGAGTATAAAGGCAGTGTGCAGTTATGGTAAAGCTCAAAACGTAAATGCAATCTGCAATATGATGATCATACGAAAAAGCAGATTTACGTCTAAACACAGATTTACGTCTAAACGCAGATTTACGTCTGAACCTTGAAACTCGTTCGTAAAATCGCAGAGGGCAGTAAGCTATTGAGAAGTTTGCAGTGAAGGTAAAATGCTCAAAGGAAATGCAAACCGAGATTTAGAGTGGTTCGGTCAATCTTGACCTACTCCACTTTTGGTTTCCTCCACCGACGAGGTCACCGACGTCAACTAGAGGCCTTCCTTTAATAGGCGAAGGCCAACCACCCTCATACAGATTCACTCCTTTTGACGGGCTTAGGAGACAACCCTTACAGAAGTTTTCTCTCCTCTCTTTACAACTCAAACTTTGAAGAACAGAAAGAGGAGAACTAGTAGTTTTGAGCTCTAAGAACCACAGAAAGACAGTAAGATTTCGAGTGTGTGTTCTGTGCTTTCAGTGCTGAATGGGTGGGGTATTTATAGGCCCCAACCCAGTTCAAATTTGGAGCTCAAATATGTCAATTCCCGAAATTCCGGGATCAGGCGGTTGCACCTCCTGACTAGGGCGGTTGCACCGCCTGGCAGAGCTCGAAGATTGAGCCTCTGGGCGGTGCCACCTTTGTCAGGGGCGGTTGCACCTCTCTGCCAGAGCTCGAAGACCGAGCTCAGGCGGTTGCACCGCCTGACTGGAGAGGTTGCACCGCTTGGCAGAGCTCGAAACTTGAGCTCTAGCGGTGCTACCTCTTGGCAGAAGAGGTTGCACCGCCCAGTCTCGCTCGGAGACTGAGCCCGGGGTGGTGCCACCTCTTGGCTGGGGCGATTGCACTGCCCAGTCTCGCTGGGAGACATAGCCTGGGCGGTGCTACCTCCTGGCTTGGGCGTTTGCATCTCCCACAGCAATCAGGGTCCGAATGGGTTAATCCATTCGGCCCAATTTGATTCTTTCAGGGGCCCAATTGCCCCAAGATTAAGCTAATGGGATCACCTCCCATTTCTAACTTAATCAATGTGCTAACTACGATTATTTCCTAAGACATATTCTGCAGCTTGCTCCGGTGCGTTAATCGCTTCTTCCGGCGAGTTTCCGGCGAACTTCCGTCGATCATCCGACGAACCCTCGGTGATCCTCCTGCGGACTTCCGGCAAACTCTTGGACTTGCGATGATCCACTTGGCAAGTTCCGACGAGCTCCTTTGGCAAGCTTCTGGACTTCTCGGATTTGTTCCCGCAGAACCTCCGATGACTGTCTGAACTTCCGTCGAGCTCTCGAACTCCCAACGTGATCATTGTCATGACTCTGGCGCAACTCCTGCTGCATGTCTTACTTTCATCGTAGTTAATCCTGCACATGTAAAACAAAAACTTCGATCGAGACAATTAATCCTAAGCATTAATGACGTTGTCCGGCATGTCATTGGTCTCTCGACGCTTCGTCCGATTCTTCGGCGCATCGTCCTCTCTTGCAGCCTATTGCCCAATCGGCCAGTTGTCTCCGCAACTCCGATGTCCTTGGCGCAATATCCGCTCTCCTTGGCCCGATGCCCGAGTCCACGGCCTGAAGCCTTCTGTCGATACGTCGACCGATCCACCGGCCCGACGTCCAATCTTCTGACATGTTCCTCTGGCACAACATGATTTTCCTGCTTTAATTGTCTCATCCTGATCGAGGCATCCTGCGTCACTCAAAACGTAGATTAAATCATAAACATATATCAAGTAGTTTCATCATCAAAATACGAGATTCAACAATCTCCCCCTTTTTGATGATGACAACCACTTGATGACGGAGTTAAACTTAACTCTCGGAGTTTAAACAAACTCCCCCTATCATTTTGCCATATTGATAGAAACTCTTAGATTCAAAAATCTAAGCAACATGTCATTATAATCGGAGTTAACCTTAACTCCCAGAGTTTAAACAAACTCCCTCTATCAATATGCCATATTGATAGAAACTCTTGGATTCAAAAATCCAAGCAACATGTCATCATAAACTTATGCATAACATGTCATGTCATCAACATACTTCTCCCCCTTTGTCATCAACAAAAAGGAGAAGTACCACAATCAAGTGTTTGTGATATAAGTTTAACTCATTGCATGAAAAATATAATATCTATTGTTATCATCATGCAAGTTTGCTATCATCAAATGGTAAGATATCAACATGTAAAATTGCGATTCAAGTTCTTGATATCTTAACATGATATGACATTCATAGCACCTATTCATATGAATGCTGCTTTTGATATCTCATCATAATATGGCATTCATAACATCTATTCATATTCTTCAAATATGGCACTCATAGTATCAATTTATATATTTCTCCCCCTTTGTCATCAACAACAAGGAGAACGATATAAGCAAATTTTAAATATAAGTGCGATGCCATAAGTTGGTTCATGTCATTTTCCAACAGTGAGTGATAGGATACCAATTATGCAAACATCTCGAGGAAAACATGACATGGAGATAGCTTTTATTGCTTCTTCCTTTTTATTTGTTATCTTTTTACATGAAGGAGGAAAGCCATATGTGAAGTTCAAATCGATAAGATATTAAAGCACACTTCATTTTTGCAAGGATTAAGATATGTAAGTGAGTCAAATCCTTGTATGTAAAAATATCTTCCTTTTATAAGAGGGAATCATCAAATATGTTTCTTGAAAAATATTTTTCACATGATAAGTGCATTTGCTAGATGATTCCATATGTCAAAAATCAATGATGTGAATTAAACTTGATATGACATTCGCTTATTAAGTTCGGAAGAGGATAATGTATCAAGAAAATCCAATTGTTAGGATCAAGAAAATCCGAAAATGAAATTTGACACTTTCATACATTCGGACAGGGTTTTACTAGAGATATTCAATTATAATCATGAAGATAATACATGCTCATCATCATGGTAGTATGATAGCAAGTTTACCATATACAAGCTAGCAAAAAATTTCTACATTTTAAGGCCCGCAAGCTAGCAATTTTGAGATGTTCAAGAAAGCAACTCTTGCTTCTTGAAATATAAGTTTTGCTAGATGTGCAAGTTAACTTTTTGCTTTTTGAGATAGGCAAGATAGCATTCCTTGGTGATGTTCAATATAGCTAAGTTCTACATCATGCAAGCTAGTGAATTTTATAACATTTTAGAACATGCATAATCACCAAAGCATCATAAATTTTAATGATGTGCAAAATTACAAATTTTGCATGATTGCATTTGTGTGTCTTGAGATTTGCAAGATAGCACTTCTTGGTGATGTTCAAGATAGCTATTTCTTCTCTTTTGAGAAGTGCAATCTTTGCTTTCTTCTTGAATTGTGCAAGCTAACTATCTCCCCTTTTGTCATTGTCAAAAAGAAGGGAAAAACCCTTTACATCAATTTTTAAATCATGACAAAGGTTAGTATCAATCTCATTTATGCATCATTATATTTTCAAATTAAAACATGCACATTTTCAAAACATATAAACTCATTATTATATGCATGATTCCAAATCATCATTCATATTATTTCAATCATTGTTTCACTCATCACTATAGCTTATCATGCATAATATGTAAAACCATCTAACATGATATAAATATTTATTTATTTAATTTTTTTAAGCATTCATGATACACATCATATATTATCATAATAAAAAGCATATGCATCATTCCAAATCATAAATATTTCAAATCATCATGGTATTAATTTGTCACATTGCATCCTACCATGCATGATCGAAACTTCTCATTTGCATACATCAAAATAAATTCATGAATATCTCATGCATTCATATCATCACTTGAGGAATATTGAATAGAAATAATTGGGTGATAAGATAAATATTTCATGAATACAAAGAATTGCATAAAAATCATATCATGAATACAAGGAATACAAGTCACATCATTCAAGAGAAAAATCATCATTCATTTTTAATTCATTCAATTTGATAAATCAAGATTATGATTTTGATAAAACTCATTTCAAATTTAAATCATCAAAATCATTTTTATGGCTTACAAAATTTATAACATAAATAGATTCATGATTTCATTGATAATATATTTTTTTCCTTTTTAAGTGTTTCATTTTAAGTGGTCGATTTCATGTTAGCATGCCTTTTCATTTATGAAAACATGCATCAATTTTTTTAAAGCTACTGTTATTATCATGAAAATCGATAATCCATAAATATCAAGAATCATCATACATAATTTCAAAAATATATACTCATTAATCATAACTTCAAATTAAACATGATTTCATATACTTAAAATCGAGAAATAACAATGGAAATCAACATGATACACATTATTACTTCTCAACCACATATAGCATGATTTCATAAGGTATTTTTAATCAAAATCATTTTGTTTATCATAAACATGTAATTTTCATGATTATTTTCAAAATTACTAGAATGATAAGCATGATTCCTAATTGTTTGTATTTTCATTATAAAATTATTAAACATGCAATTTTCAAGAAAATTAAATAAAAAAGAAAAATACTTTATGAAAAGCATCATGTAATTTCAAAGTAAATTAAAGGCATTTTGATTACCTCAGCGTCGAAAGGCGTAAAGGCGTAGTTTGCCACCTCGCCTTTGTTGATTTTCTTCTCGTCTTCGGAGGAGCTCGATTCATCCCAATTTTTGTTCTTCTTCTTGCGTTCAAAGCAAGTAGTTCCGTTCTTTTTTACTTTTTAATTTTTGTTTCATTTGTTGTTTAAGTTCACCATCACTTGAGCTTATGTTTGAGTGGTCTTCAAATGTTCTATGTCCCAAATCCTTCCTATTCTTTGGAAGGTGGTTCTCAAGTTCTTCACGTGCATTGCACGTCATTTCATATGTGATCAATGAACCAATTAGTTCTTCAAGTAGAAAAATATTTAAATCTTTTGTTTCTTGTAAAGCCGTTACTTTTGAATCCCACTTCTTAGAAAGAGAACGCAAAATCTTGTTCACAAGTTCAGAATTCGAAAAACATTTGCCAAGAGCTCTTAAACCATTGACGACATCCGTAAAACGGGTGTACATGTCACCAATGATTTCGCTTGGCTTCATTTGAAAAAGCTCGAAATCATGCAGTAAAATATTAACTTTCGAGTCTTTGACTCTACTAGTTCCATCGTGTGTGATTTCAAGAGTGCGCCAAATATCGAAAGTCGTTTCGCACAAAGAAACTCGATTGAACTCATTTTTGTCCAAAGCGCAAAATAAGGCATTCATAGCCTTTGCGTTTAAAGAAAAATGCTTCTTCTCTAAATCCGACCATTCGTTCATCGGTTTAGAGTGAAGATGAAAGCCGTTTTCAACGATATTTCATAAATCCAAATTCATAGAAATCAAGAAAACTCTCATTCGAGTTTTCCAATAAGTGTAGTCCAATCCGTTAAACAATGGTGGACGAAAAATCGAAAAGCCCTCTTGAAAGCCATGAAGAGCCATTTCTCTCGGGTGTAAATCCGAAATGAGAAAAACCAGGCTCTGATACCAATTGTTAGGATCGAGAGCACTAAGAGGGGGGGGGGGGGGGGGGGGGGGTGAATTAGTGCAGCGGAAAACTTTCTGTGATTAAAATCGAAAGCTGCGTTCAAACGATAAAAACAACTTCTGTATGAAAGTTGATACTAAGCAAGGTTAAAGTCAATCTATACAGGTTCAAATTGAAATCCAGAATATCGGTGCAAATTGAAATCCGACGTTCGTACGATGAAACAGATTTACGTCTAAATGCTGATTCGTAAATCACTTGATTAGATAAGACGCAGTTTAAGTAGGAGTATAAAGGCAGTGTGCAGTTATGGTAAAGCTCAAAACGTAAATGCAATCTGCAATATGATGATCATACGAAAAAGCAGATTTACGTCTAAACGCAGATTTACGTCTAAACACAGATTTACGTCTAAACGCAGATTTACGTCTGAACCTTGAAACTCGTTCGTAAAATCGCAGAGGGCAGTAAGCTATTGAGAAGTTTGCAGTGAAGGTAAAATGCTCAAAGGAAATGCAAACCGAGATTTAGAGTGGTTCGGTCAATCTTGACCTACTCCACTTTTGGCTTCCTCCACCGACGAGGTCACCGACGTCAACTAGAGGCCTTCCTTCAATAGGCGAAGGCCAACCACCCTCTTACAGATTCACTTCGTTTGACGGGCTTAGGAAACAACCCTTACAGAAGTTTTCTCTCCTCTCTTTACAACTCAAACTTTGAAGAACAGAAAGAGGAGAACTAGTAGTTTTGAGCTCTAAGAACCACAGAAAGACAGCAAGATTTCGAGTGTGTGTTCTGTGCTTTCAGTGCTGAATGGGTGGGGTATTTATAGGCCCCACCCCAGTTCAAATTTGGAGCTCAAATCTGTCAATTCCCGAAATTCCAGGATCAGGCGGTTGCACCTCCTGACTGGGGCGGTTGCATCGCCTGGCAGAGCTCGAAGAATGAGCCTCTAGGCGGTGCCACCTCTATCAGGGGCGGTTGCACCTCTCTGCCAGAGCACGAAGACCGAGCTCAGGCGGTTGCACCGCCTGACTAGAGAGGTTGCACCGCCTGGCAGAGCTCGAAACTTGAGCTCTAGCGGTGCTACCTCTTGGCAGAAGAGGTTGCACCGCCCAGTCTCGCTCGGAGACTGAGCCCGGGGTGGTGCCACCTCTTGGCTGGGGCGATTGCACTGCCCAGTCTCGCTGGGAGACATAGCCTGGGCGGTGCTACCTCCTGGCTTGGGCGTTTGCATCTCCCACAGCAATCAGGGTCCGAATGGGTTAATCCATTCGGCCCAATTTGATTCTTTCAAGGGCCCAATTGCCCCAAGATTAAGCTAATGGGATCACCTCCCATTTCTAACTTAATCAATGTGCTAACTACGATTATTTCCTAAGACATATTCTGCAGCTTGCTCCGGTGCGTCAATCGCTTCTTCCGGTGAGTTTCCGGCGAACTTCCGTCGATCATCCGACGAACCCTCGGTGATCCTCCTGCGGACTTCCGACAAACTCCTGGACTTGCGACGATCCACTTGGCAAGTTCCGACGAGCTCCTTTGGCAAGCTTCTGGACTTCTCGAATTTGTTCCCGCAGAACCTCCGATGACTGTCCGAACTTCCGTCGAGCTCTCGAACTCCCAACGTGATCATTGTCATGACTCCGGTGCAACTCCTACTGCATGTCTTACTTTCATCGTAGTTAATCCTGCACATGTAAAACAAAAACTTTGATCAAGACAATTAATCCTAAGCATTAATCACGTTGTCCGGCTTGTCATTGGTCTCTCGACGCTTCGTCCAATTCTTCGGCGCATCGTCCTCTCTTGCAGCCTATTGCCCAATCGACCAGTTGTCTCCGCAACTCCGATGTCCTTGGCGCAATATCCGCTCTCCTTGGCCCGATGCCCGAGTCCACGGCCCGAAGCCTTCTGTCGATACGTCGACCGATCCACCGGCCCGACGTCCAATCTTCTGACATGTTCCTCTAGCACAACATGATTTTCCTGCTTTATTTGTCTCATCCTGATCGAGGCATCTTGCATCACTCAAAACACAGATTAAATCATAAATATATATCAAGTAGTTTCATCATCAAAATACGAGATTCAACATTAGCTAGGTTCCAAACCTTGTTGGAGTACATGGAATCGATAATAGAATTCATGGCTTCTTGCCATTTCTCGGAGTCTATACTCGTAATGCATCCTCGTAGCTCTGAGGATCAATATCCTCAACATCCTCTCCTCTAATATGTCCCACATATCTCTTAGGAGGATGAGATACTCTATCGGACCTACATAAAGTTGGAACTTGTGTGTTAAATACCTAAATGGACTCAGGCTGTGAAGTGGTGCTTGAGTTAGGATCTCTAACCTCACTCAAGGAACACCACTCTCTTGGCTACAAAGACCTTTTGATCCTCGAGATGATAAACATAATACCCATAAGTTTTCTTAGGGTATTCCACGTCCTTGCATCGCTCCATCCTCGATTTCAACTTATCCAGGTTGTGTCATTTAACGTAGGCAGATCATCCACAAATCTTTACAACCTTAAGATCAACTTCTTCCCTTTCCATATCTCATATGGTGTAGATACTACCAACTTATTTGGAACTTTGTTTAAAAGGTAAGCTACGGTCTCTAGGGAATATCCCCAGAATGAGATGAGTAGGTCGGCAAAGCTCATCATGGACTGCACCATGTTTAACAATATACGATCCGTCCTTTCAGATATACCATTGAGCTGAGGTGTATAAGGTGTCCATTGGGATAGAATCCCATGGTTCTTGAGAAACTGGGTGAACTTTGTACTCAAGTACTCACCTCCTCGATCTGATCGAAGTGTCTTGAAACTCTTTCCAATCTGGTTCTCCACTTCATTCTTATACTCTTTGAATTTCTCAAAGGTCTCGAACTTGTACTTCATCAAGTACACATGTCCATACCTTGAGAAATCATTAGTAAAAGTAATAAAGTAGGAGTAACCACCTATGACATGAGTTGACATAGGTCCACATACATCAATATATATAAGTTCTAGTAGCTTAGTGGTTCTTTCTCTAGTTCCACTAAATGAAGAGTTGGTCAGTTTTCCACGAAGGCAAGGCTAGCAAGTTGCATATGACTTATAGTCGAATAGATCTAGATATACATCATTTAGCAACTTTTGAATCCTTCTCTCATAGTTGTGACCTAGCCTACAATGCCACAAGTATGCACTGTTCATTTAATCTCGTTTCCTCTTGAATACACTTACATTCATAATGTGTAAAGTAGTTTCTACCATAAACAAACTACTATGCAATGTTCCTCTCGTGATAATCTTATTATCTAATAATATTGAACAATCATTATTTTTAAAAACTAATTAATATCCATTAACAGTCAAACATGTAATGAAACTAATATTTTTGATAATAAAAAGAATAAAATAACATACATCTAGTGTAATAATGTGTTAGTACTGTAGCTAAGAGAGTCCTAATTGAGTTTCATTGAAAGGGACATTCATGTAAAATCTACCTAGCTGACCCCTATTAAAGAGGTGAAGAGGTCAACTAGGGTCAGGGTTAGTTGGGAGGTAGTTTTTTATAGTATGAGTCTTATTAGGAGTTGGTTAGAAGTAGGAGTCTTGAGTATAAGTCCGATTAGGAGTTAGGGTTTAGTGTTAGGACTCTAGCTAGGAGAGTCCTAATTAAGTTTCATTGAAAATGGCATTCATGTAAAACTTATCTAGCTAACCCCTATTAAAGAGGTAAAGAGGCCGGCTAGGATTAGGGTTAGATGGGAGGTTACTTCTTAGAGTAAGAGTCTTATTAGAAGTTGGTTAGAAGTAGGAGTCCAATTAGGAGTTGGGGTTTAGAAGCCTTATAAATAGTCATGTATTCATCCTCTTTTGACAAGCAATAGATGAATATTTTTAGTAGCTTTTGAGCAGCAACTTGGAGGAAGGAACCCCAATAGAGTTCTAAGGAGGCCGATCCCTTAAAGAGATCAACCCCAATCTTAGAATCCGCAAGGGTTAACACTGGGTATAACAGCAGCATTTTTGGTGTCTTGCTGCCCTTCCACAGCCATCCATCAGCCCTCCATAACTGCCAAAAGCAATTCCCACAATTGCTTAAAAGATCATCGCCGAATTCTGCCGTCATCTCCACCACTACAGATCATCCTTTGATCTTTTTATGAATTGTAATAGGTTTAGGTTTCCTACCTTACTGCTGTAGAAATTTAGTTATTCTTATTCAAAAATCCAGCTATCCATCAGCCCTCCACAGCCACCCAAAGTAATTTCCACAATTGCTTAAAAGATCGTCACCAAATTCTGCCATCATCTCCACTACCGTGGATCATCCTTTGATCTCCCCATGAATTACAATAGGTTCTAGTTTCCTACCTTACTGCTACTACAATTTAGTTATCCTAATTTAAAAATCCAAAAAAAATCATTCCTATATTGCTGTATAAACTTTTCATCGTAAAGTTTTTATCTCTAAGACGAAAGATGCACTACAGAATTCCAACCACATAGCATAGTTTGTTTGATCTTGCTACTACATTTTTTTTGTCCAAATCTTTACGAAATTTTTATGACATCTTTGACACTTCCTAATAGCAGATTTCTCTTTGGTTTCGTCAAAAAATTCCCAATATAAACTACTGATCTTTTACGTCTAATCTGCTAGATGCACTGTAGAATTCCAACCGCATAGCACAGTTTGTTTGATCTTGCCACTGCATTTTTTCTGTCCAAATCTTTACAAAATTTGTATGATAGCTTTGACACTTCCTAAAAGCAGATTTCCCTTTGGTTTTATCAAATGATTCTCAATATAAACTATTGACTTTTTACGTCCAAACTGCTACACTTTAGACGTAAAAATCTACTGCAGTACCTTTCCGTGATCCTCAATTTTTCCGAACCTTCCACCACCCCATGCCATTAACCCATCAACAAAAAAAAAAAAATGGACATCTCTGATCTATAGGCATATGCTATGGCTTCTCAAGATCCATTTGATGCCAAATTTGAGGCATGGGAATCTTGGATTGAATCACGGCTTGAATCACGCTTGGAGGACAAATTGCACGTTTTACTTGTAGAATTCAGAATTGGACAACCGCTGAGTCTAACCAAATTTCAATAAGGAGAGAGTTTAGAAAGGCCTCCAAAGAAGAAGGGATAGCCCTCGGACATGCTTCAGCGATGCATGAGGGTGGCTTCCCACGATGGGAAGAAGGAGACCTGGCAGGGTGGATTTCGCGCGCCGAATGTTACTTTCGCTACTACCGAATGTCGGATGATGCTATGGTGAAAATTATTGTCATCCACCTTGAAGGAGATACTATTCAATGGGATAATTGGTTGAAATACAATCATGGGGCTCCGACGTGAAATCTATTTAAGAATACATTGCTGAATCATTTCGGACATACGGAGTATGAAAATATCGACGGCCAACTCACAAAGATTTGACAAACCTCTATGATTCAAGAGTACCAAACTATGTTTAAGAAGCTATCCTATCATACTCGTGATTGGACTGATCATTAATTGTTAGGAACATTCATCGAAGGACTCACGCCAGAGATAAAAGGGGAAGTTAAGGTGCAGTAGCCTCATACCGTGACAGCTACGATTTCTTTCACCCGAATACAAGAAGAACGGCTCAACTAAGATGCTTGAAGGATAAGAACCTCTCCTCGGCCGACGGCATATAAACCACCTTCTACTCCCCGCTGTCCTTCACTGCCAAAAAAATTGACAAGAAAAGAACTACGTGACCGATCAACAAAGGGTCTTTGTTGGCATTTCGATGAGCCGTGGAACCATGATCATCGCTGTAAAAGGGGCCGCCTCCTAGTGATTGAACCTCTTGAAGACATAGAGGAGGAGGTCCAGGAGCATGAGGAAGAGGTCATAGATGAAGAACAGCAGCCGGTCGATATTACGATGCATTCCCTTGCCGGTTACGTGTTAGTACCCTAGCAGATTCTAAACTTGGGGTTGATCTCTTTAGGAGATCGACCTCCTTGGAACTCTATAGGAAGATTCATCTATTGCTTGTCAAAAGAGGATGAATACATGTCTATTTAGAGGGCTTCTAAACCCTAACTCCTAATAGGACTCCTACTCAAGACTCCTACTTCTAACTAACTCCTACTCTAAGAAGCAACCTCCCAACTAGCCCTAACCTTAGCTGGCCTCTTCATCTCTTTAATAGGGGTCGGCTAGGTAGGTTTTACATGAATGCCCCTTTCAATAAAATTCAATTAGGACTCTCCTAGCTAGAGTCATACCAGACCCTCTTCAAATCACCCTTATCCTCGAGGTTGACGATCCATGAATTCTGGGAATTTGATCTTTAAGTCGTCATAGTTCTCCCAAGTGGCATCTTCTGCTGGTAGATTCACCCACTATATTAGCACTTCAATAGTGGATCTTCATCGCTGAGTCATGATTCGTTGATCAATAATGCAACTCGGCTGGGTCTAGAGTTATCCTTCGGTAGTCATATTTGGTAGATGGCTTTGGGTTGTCTCGTTTTGTCCCAGCTTAAGCTTTAAACATGACACATAGAAGCTTGGATGGATTCGAGAGTTGGCAGGTAAGTCTAATCTCTATGCTACTCTACTCCTATGCGCTCCAAAATTTGGTAGGGTCCATAGAACCGAGGTGAAAGCTTCATAGATGCTTTGGTTTGGATTGATGTTTGCTTGTATGGCTGGAGCTGTAGGAAGACCCAATCTCCTACTGAAAATTCTCTTTCACCTTTGTGTTGATCATATTCCTGTTTCATCCTTGCTTAAGCTTTTCCTTGTTATGAGGGAAGCCCTTTGATGAAGTCCATCGATATATCAGTCCATATTGAGTCTGGGATGGGTAAGGGTTGTAGCTTTCCGGGTCTGGCCACTGTCTCACCTTTATGTCGTTGACATTATCAAATTGTGCCACAAATTTAGCAATAATATTTTTCATCCCTTCCCAATAAAATTTTTGCTTAATTCTCTTATAAGTTCTAAGGAACCCAGAGTGCCCAACCATAGGTGTCGAATGCATCTCTTGAAGGATGGTCTTTGTGCAAGTAGAATTTGGCACAAGCACAATGCGTCCGTTATATCATAATTTTTTTGAGTCCTATCTATAATGAACCACGGAGTTTGGTGATTCCTCTAATTTTTTTATGATTTTACTGGTCTCCAGATCTTCCTACCATGAACCACGGAGTTTGGTGAGTCCCAGATCTTCTTTAAGGAAGTCACTGGTCGGAAGTGAAATGGTAAAAAATTCAGCTTGCTCGGGTAGCCATGAAAGCACATCTATAACAACATTCTCTTTCCCCTTTTTGTAAGTTATTTCATAATCATATCTAAGAAGCTTTGTTACCTATTTTTACTACTCGGGGAAGATATCTTCTACTCCAAGAAATATTTTAGGATTTTATGGTCGGTCTTGATTGGAAAGCATCGTCCGATCAAGTATGGTCTCCATTTGGTCACCGCATGTACAATCGCGAGCATCTCCTTATCGTACATAGTCATCTTGAGATGGGAAGGAGATAATGTCTTATTGGTATAAGCAAGAGGGTGGCCATCTTACATTAGTATAACACCAATTCCGACTCTGGAGGCAACGACTTCAATAATAAAAGTCATGCCGAAGTTAGGTAGCGCTAGTACGGGCGTTATCGTCATTGTGGCTTTAAGTTCGTCGAAAGTGGTGGTGGCTTTGTCTGACCATTGGGAAGAATCTTTTTCTCAGCAAAGAAATAAGGGGCACACTGATCTTTCCATAGTTTTTCATAAACTTACGGTAGTAGCCTGTTAAACTGAGAAAGCCGCATAGCGATTTTATATTCCTCGGGGTCGGCCAGTTCTGCATTGCTTCAATTTTGAAGGGCTCCACCGCCACACCTTCCTCTGATATGATATGCCCAAGATATTCCACCTTATATTGAAGAAAGCTGTACTTCAATTTTTTGATAAAAAGAGCATGTTCTCGTAAAATCGTCAAAACAAGTCATAAGTATTGAAAATGACTTTCAAGAGAAGGGCTGTAAATAAGGATATCTTCGAAGAAAACTAGCACAAACTTATGAAGATAATTCTAAAAAATATCATTCATAAGGCTCTAGAAGGTGGATGGAATATTGGTGAGACCAAAGGGCATTATCAAAAATTTGTAGTGGCTATTGTGTGTTTGAAATGCGATTTTCGGTATGTCTTCTTCGCACACTCGTATTTGATGATACTCAGATCGAAGGTCTAGCTTTGTGAAGACTCATGCTTCCTTTAATTTATCAAGCAATTCATCTACTACTAGAATAGGGTATTTGTCCTCGACGGTCATGCCGTTGAGAGCTCGGTAATCAACGCACATTCATCATGTTCCGTCCTTTCGTACGAGGAGCATCGGTGAAGAGTAGGGGTTGCAACTTGCATGAATAACTCCTGTTTCGAGTATCTCTTTTATAATCCTTTCTATTTCATCCTTCTGGAGATGTGGATACCAATATGACTAAGTATTTGATGGAGGTTTGCTCGAAAGAATTAGTATATAATGATCATGCCGATGGGTAAGAGGTAGGTTGCGCGATTCATCAAATATATATGAAAATTCAGCAAGCAAAGGAAGTAGGTTTGGATCTTCAAATTCTTTTGGCTCTCCCTTAGTTTGCTGCTCAAGTTATACCAAAGGGCCGCTACATGCTTTGTGCAAAACCTTCTCCATTCGTTGTGTGCAAGTCATCGTTACATCGCCCCCACGTTTCCCGTGTAGTATCACCTGTTTCCCCTTACTATGAAATTTCATAATTAATATCATAAAATTTCAGAAAATATTACCTAATGTCATTAGTCATTTGATGCTGAGCACAGTCTCATAATCATCAAGAGGGAGGAGGAAGAAATATGTAATTATCTCTTGATCCTATAGTAATAGTTTCACCCGCGGGCACCTATGATCACACTTCAAAATTCGTCCGTCGACGACCTTAACATCAAACCTACTACAATTCTCAATAGGTAAGGCCATCTAGATAGTAATCTTACTATTCATAAAATTATTAGTGCTCCCGGTGTCAATAAGAATGGTGATAGGTTGTTGCTTCAGAAGTCCTCCCACTTTTATCGTTTGTGGGTTCGTGTGTCGATAAAAATTGCATGGGATGCCGAGATCTATTGTAAGTGACTATGATAGGGTCTTCATAAGCAGATTTTGGATATAGTTATTCCAAATGCAGGGAACTAAATTGAAAATGAGAATGGTATATCATCGAAAAACCGACGGCAAGACTAAAGTGATGAATAGGTGCTTAGAGACATACCTCATATGCTTCACGAGTGACTGGCCAAAAGAGTGGACAAAGTGGCTTCCCTGGGTCAAGTGATGGTATAATACAACTTATCATTCATCCATAAAATATACTTCCTATGAGGCTATGTATGGCCGACCTCTCTATGTGATCCCAAAATATGTGTTGGGCAACTCTAAAGTAGAATAAGTAGACAGGGAACTATAGGACAAAGATAAAATGCTGAAGTTACAAAAAGAAAATGTCACTGCAGCCTAAGTAAGGATGAAACAAAAATATAATCAACAGAAAGGTGAAATAGAATTTTCAGTAGGAGATTGGGTCTTTCTACGGCTCCAACTATATAAGCAAACATCAATCCATACCAGAGCATCTATGAAGCTGACATATCAGTTCTATGGACCCTACTAAATTTTGGAGTGCATGGGAGCGGTAGCATACAGATTGGACTTACCCGCCAACTCTTGAATCCATTCAATCTTCCATATGTCGTGTTTAAAACTCAAGCTAGGACAAAACGAGATAGCCCAAAGCCATCTACCAAATATGACTATCCAAAGAGAACTCCAAACCCAACCGAGTGCCATTATTAATCGACGGATCGTGACTAAACGATGACGGCCGACTACTGAAGTGCTAATACAGTGGGTGAACCTACCAATAGAAGATGCCACTTGGGAGAACTATAACGACTTGAAGATCAAATTCACAAAATTCATGGATTGTCAGCCTCGAGGACAAGGCAGATTTGAAGAGGGAGAGCCTATTAGGACTCTAGCTAGGAGAGTCCTAATTGAATTTTATTGAAAGGGGCATTCATGTAAAACCTACCTAGCTGACCCCTATTAAAGAGATGAAGAGTCCGGCTAGGGTTAGGGTTAGTTGGGAGGTTGCTTTTTAGAGTAGGATTCTTATTAAGAGTTGGTTAGAAGTAGGAGTCTTATGTAGGAGTCCTATTAGGAGTTGGGGTTTAGAAACCCTATAAATAGTTATGTATTCATCATCTTTTGATAAGCAATATATAAATCTTATTTGCAGCCTTTGAGTAGCAACCTGGAGGAAGGAACCCCCATAGAGTTCCAAGGAGGTCGATCCCCTAAAGAGATCAACCCTAAGCTTAGAATCCATAAGGGTTCTAATACTTTGTATCAGAGCAGCGTTCTACATATCTCGTTGCCCTTCCACAGTCATCCATCAACCCTCCACAACCCCCCAAAAAAATTCCTACAATTGCTTAATAGATCGTCGCCGAATTCTGTCGTCATCTCCACCACCGTAGATCATCTTTTGATCTCCCCATGAATTGCAACAAGTTCTGGTTTCCTACCTAACTACTATTGCAATTCGGTTATCCTAAATTAGAAATCCAGCCATCCATCAGCCCTCTATAGTCGCCCAAAGTAATTCCCACAATTGCTTAAAAGATCATCGTTGAATTCCATATTCATCTCGACCACCGCGGATCATCCTTTGATCTTCCCATGAATTGCAATAGGTTCTGGTTTTGTTAGAACCCTTGCAGATTCTAAGCTTGGGGTTGATCTCTTTAAGGGATCGGCCTCCTTGGAACTCTATAGGGGTTCCTTCCTCGAAATTACTGCTCAAAGGCTGTAGAAAAGATTTATTTATTACTTGTTAAAAGAGGATAAATACATGACTATTTATAGGGCTTCTAAACCCTCACTCCTAATATGATTCCTACTCAAGACTCCTATTCCTTTACAACTCCTAATGCTTCTCTAAGAACAACTACTAATAGGACTCTTACTCAAGACTCCTATTCCTTTACCACTCCTAATGCTTCCCTAAAAAATAATCTCTTAACCTTAGCTGGCCTCTTCACCTCTTTAATAGGGGTCGGCTAGGTAGGTTAACATGAATGCCCCTCTCAATTAGGATTCTCCTAACTAGAGTCCTAACAGACCCGCCCTCTTCAAATCAGCCTTGTCCTCGAGGTTGGGATTCCATGAACTCAGAAAACTAGGTCTGCAGCTCCTCATATGATTCCCAAGTAGCGTCTTCAATTGGTAAATTATTCAAATACATTAGTATTTCAGTAGAGAGACGTCGACGACGCATCACGATCCTGTGGTCGAGGATGGCTTGTGGTTGGGCTTAAATAACTCCATCCTCAGTGGTGTTGGGTAGTTGGATCTGGGGTGACTCGTGTGCTCCCTACTTGGGCTTCAGGCATGACACGTGGAAGACAAGGTAAATTTTGGCATCCTTAGGCAATTTAAGTTTGTACGCCACGGCTCTAGTACACTTTGTGATTGGATAGGCCCCATAAAAATGTGGGGATAGCTTCATAGATGCTCGAGTGTTGATGGAGAGTTACTTGTATGGCTGTAGGCGAAGCTAAACCCAATCTCCTATTGAAAATTCTCTTTCGCTTCATCGTGTGTTGGCTTGCTGCTTCATTCTAGCTTGAGCGATAGAGAGATTATCCTTTAATAGTTGTAGGAGTTTGTCCCTATTAATCAATTTTTGGTCGACCTAATCTACCTTAGTCGAGCCAATTACATACTTTGGAATCACAGGGACCGGCCGACCATATAGTGCTTCATAAGGGGCACATTTGGTAGATGAATGATATATAGTATTATACCACTATTCGGCCTAGGGAAGCCATTTCGCCCACTCCTTTGACCGCTCACTAGCGAAACGTCGAAGGTACATCTCTAAACACTTGTTTACTACCTCTGTTTGGCCGTTAGTTTGTGGATGATACGTTGTGCTCATCTTGAGTTTGGTGCCTTGTAACTAAAATAACTCAGTCTAAAATTTACTAGTGAAGATCCTATCACAATCACTTACAATGGACCTTAGCATCCCATGTAGTTTAATAATATTTTCTATGAAAATCTAGGTAATATACTAGCAGTAGTGTAGGGATTTCGCACAGCACAAAAATGAGCATATTTCGTAAGTCGATCAAATACCACGAGAATTGTGCTTTTACCTTTGGAAGGTGGCAACCCTTCAATGAAGTCCATGGAGATGTCAGTCCACACCGAGTCTGGTATGGGTAGTGGTTGTAGCTTTCCTGGACTTGCCACTGTTTCACTCATGTGCTATTGACATACATCACATTGTGCCACATATTTAGCAATAATTTTTTTCATCCCTCTACAATAAAAAATTTGCTTCACTCTTTTGTAGGTTCTCAGGAATCCAGAGTGCCTTGCTAAAGGTGTGGAGTGCATTTTATGCAGGATGATTTTGATGCAAGGGGAGTCAGGTATAAGCACAATGTGACCTTTGTAGCGTAGATCCGTCAAATCCCAAGTGTATTGGCTATTGCACTTGGATCCTCCTCCAATTTTTTTATGATATTGCTGATCTCTGGATCCTTCTTCTATTTTTCCCTAATGTCCTCAAGGAAATTGGTGGTAGGAAGGGAGATGCCTGAAAACTTAGCTTGCTCAAGTAGCCGTGAGAGTGCATCTGCAACAATGTTTTCTTTCCCCTTTTTGTAAATAATTTCATAATCAAATCCAAGAAGTTTGGTTACCCAATTTTGCTGCTCAGGAGATGATATATTTTTCTCCAAAAAGTGCTTGAGGCTTCTATGGTAGGTTTTAATTTAAAATCGCCGATCGATCAAGTAGGGTCTCCACCTTGTTATTGTGTGCACAATGGCTCGTCTCCTTATCATATATTGACATATTTTGATGAGAGGGAGATAATGCCTTGCTGGTGTATATGAGTAGTTGACCATCTTGCATGAGAACGGCTCCAATTCCAACTCTAAATGTGTCGGCCTCAATGATGAAAGGTCGGTTGAAATCTTATAGTGCTAGCACTAGCGTCATCATTATGGTTGCCTTAAGTTTGTCGAAGGCAGTGGAGGCTTTGTCCGACCATTAGAAGGTATCTTTTTTTAGTAGAGAAGTAAGGGGTGTGCTGATCTTCCTATAGTCCTTAACAAATTTTCGGTAGTAGCCCGTTAGTCCAAGGAACCCATGCAGTAATTTCACGTTTGTAGGTTTCGGCCAGCCTTGCATTGCTTCAATTTTTATTGGGTCTACTGCCACTCCTTCTTATGATATTATGTGCTCGAGGTAGTCTACTTTTTGCTAGAGAAAACTACACTTTGGCTGATTAACAAAAAGAGTATTCTCCCGAAGGATCGTCAAAACAACCCATAAATACTGAAAGTGAGTCTCAAGAGATGGGCTATAAATGAGAATATGATCAAAAAATGTCAGCACAAATTTATGAAGAAAGTTCTAGAAAATATCATCCATGAGACTTTGGAAGGTTGAAGGAGCATTAGTGAGTCTAAAAGGCATTACCAAGAATTCATAATAGCCGTTATATGTACGGAATGTAGTTTTTGGAATGTCATCTTTATATACCCAAATTTGGTGGTAACCGGATCCGAGGTCCAACTTCGTGAAGACTTGAGCTCCTTTTAACTCATCAAGAAGTTCATCCACTACTGATATTGGGTACTTATCTTTAACGGTGATGCCATTTAAAGCTCGGTAGTCAATGCACATCCGCCAAGTTCCGTTCTTCTTGCATACAAGTAGCACCGGTGAGGAATAAGGGCTGCAACTTGGCCGAATCACCCCTATTTCAAGCATCTCCTTTACAATCTTTTCAATTTCATCCTTCTAGAGGTGAGGATATCGGTACGGCTGAGTGTTTACTAGTGGCTTGCCTGGAAGGATTAGAATCCGATAGTCGTGTTGCCGAGTAGGAGGAAGACCACGCGGCTCAGCAAAAATGTCAGCAAATTCAACAAGCAATTGGGCAAGATTTTGATCTTCAATTTCTATCTTCTTCCCCTCTGGTTTCTACTAGAGATGCATCGAAAAGCCACCATTTAACTTATGTAAAACTTTCTCCATTCGTTGGGTCGAAATGGTGGTTACATTGCTTCCGCGCTTCCCGCATAGGATGATCTGTTTGCCTTTGTAGTAGAATTTCATAACTAATTTGGAGAAATTCCAAGAGACATCACCTAGCGTCGTCAGCCATTCTATGCCAAGCAGGGCCTCATAATTTCTTGGTCTTGTAGTAATAGTTTCACCTGCAGACATCTTTGGTCGCACTTTAGGATTCTTCCGTCGACGACCTTTACGTCGAACTTCGAACTTGCTACAACCTTCGATGTGGATCATCATCCGAGCAACAACCTTACTATTTAGTAAGTTATTAGTGCTGCCTGTGTCAATGAGAACAGTGATCGGTTGTTGTTTGAGAAGGCCTCCAACTTTCATCGATTGCAAGTTTGAGTAGCCGACTAGTGTGTGTACCATAAATTCGGTCGGTTGTGGCTCTTCTTCTGTATCTTCTTCTTCATGTTCAAGGTTCTCTTTTGGATGTTCAATGACCTCTTCTTCTACTGGTTCAATCATAAGAAGTCTCCCATTTTTACAGCGATGCTCGCGGCTCCATGGCTCGCCGTAGTGCCAACATAACCCCTTCGCATATCGCTCCCAAAGCTCTTCTCTTGTCAACCTTTTGGGTGCAGGGGCTCGGTTGATAGTAGGGGGGGCTGAGGGCTTCAGTAATGCTATTCAAGAAGTGACTCTAGTTCTACGGGCTTCATGGTTTAATCGCTCCTCTTGAAGTCGTGCGAAAGAGATGGCTGCCATAAGCGTGTATAGTTGTCACGCTTTAACTTCTCCCCGGTCTTTGGCTTCAAGCCTTCAATAAAGGTCCCTAATAGCTATTTTTCAGACCAATTATGAGTTTGATTAGATAACCTTTCAGACCTGATTTGGTACTCCTGAATGGTGGAGGTTTGTCGGATCATTGCTAGTTGTCCGTCAATGTTCTTGTAATCGGTTGGTCCGAAGCGGATCAGTAGTCCTTTGAATTGTCACCATGAGAGGATGATAAGACCCTAAGTCTTATCGTAGGCTCTGATACCAAATGATAAGACCCTAAAGTCTTATCGTGGAAGAAAGGGGAGAAATGGGGATGATAATGATCGCTTCGAGGGGATCGGCCTCCTTGATCGCTTCGAGGGGATCGACCCTCCTTGATCTCTTCGAGGGGATCGGCCCTCCTTGATCACTTCGAGGGGATCGACCTCCTAGGGTTTGTCCAAAGACAATAGTATTTTTTATAGATTACTGAAAAGAAGCAGTTACATCCCTATTTATAGAGTTTCACCCAGAGTCCATCAGGACTTGAACTCTAATAATAAATAAATATTAAATAGACCTCTACTTGACTCTAACTGAACCAAACCGACTCAATAAACAATTGGACTAAACAGACTCAACAAACATTATTCAAAAGCTTAGAAAAAGGGTCCTAACAGAGGACTCCATGAGTGTGTTTAAACTAGTTAAATTACTATATAGTATCTCCTTCAAGATGTATAACCATAATTTCCACCATAGATGCGTCCACGATTTTGTGGAACCGAAAATATCGCTCCGCGCATGAGATCCAACCAATCGGTTCTCCTTCTTCCCATCTAGGGAAGTCAACCCTCATGCATGGATAGTTGGGATCGGTCATAGAGCCCCCTCTCTCTTGGAAGTCATCTCTTTGGGCTTGGTGTGATTAGTCAGAGCTCTCTCCTTGATGTGATTTCTTCAGGCTTGGTGGTCAGCCCAAACTGAGTTCGGTAAAGAGGGTCCGAATCTTATCCTCCATTTGTGCCTCGAAGGCTTTAAATTTAACATTGATTGCCTCATCAGATGCCATAGTATATTCCTCCAAATTTGTAATGTTAATATCTCTCTTTTGTTGTCGGGTTAAAGGCATGTATATGTTGAGAGAAGTGGTGGTTGAAAGGGTTAGTGGATTGGTGGATGTAGGCTACGGTTTAGGCTTGTTTTGTGGCTGTTTTGGATGCAGTTGGATGAAGGTTAGGGAAAAAAGTTTTAGATCTCTGGCAGATGGCAGCAAACTTTTGACAGAAATCAATGGAAGTTGCTACAGATGTGTTGTCTTGTAAGAGTAGAATTGTCATCGAAGAAACAACGGTTTCTTGACGAATTTTCTAGTAAAAACCGAGAGATTTCAGGAGAGAATTTGATAGAAAAATCTCAGTTTATATAACAGTAAAGATGACTATTGAATCTCATATTTTGATGATGAAGTCAATTGTCATTTGTTATATAATCCATATGTTGAGATAAGTGTGTAAGATTAACTACGATGAAAGTAAGACATGCAGTTGAAGTTGCGCTGGAGTAAGACTATATCACGTTGGGAGTTCGACGGAAGTCCGGATGGTCGTCGGAGGTTCTGCGAGAACAAATCCGAGAAGTCCAGGAGCTTGCCAAAAGAAGCTCGTCGGAACAACCCAAGTGGATCGTTACAAGTCCAGGAGTTTACCGGATGTCCGTAGGAGCATCACTAAGGGTTCATTGGATGATCGACGGAAGTTCGCTGGAAGCTCGCCGGAAGAAGCGATTGATGCATCGGAGCAAGTTGCAGTAAATGTCTTAAGTGTTAGGATCAAGAGCACTAAGAGGGGGTGAATTAGTGCAGCGGAAAACTTTCTACGATTAAAAAAAAACGTTCGTTCGATAAAAGTGATTTCAGTAAGAAAGCCGATTCGTAAATCACTTTAACTTTTGATTAAGCGAGATGCTGCAAAGATATAAATGCAGTTTGCAGTTATGGTTCAAATCAGATAGTAGGCGCAAACTGAAATATGATATTCGTACGAAAAAACTTATTTACATCTAAATGCTGATTCGTAAATCACTTGATTAAGCAAGATGCAGTTAAAGCAAGGATATAAAGGCAGTTCGCAGTTATGATAGAAATCAAAACGTAAGCGCAAACTGAAATATGATGATCGTACGATAAAACTGATTTATGTCTAGACGCCGATTTGGAAAGTGCAAAGCTTGAAACCCAATCGTATATGCGCAGAAAGTAGTAAGATTTTGAGGAGGTTTGCAGTAAAGATAATATGTTCAAAGTAAATGCAAACCGAGATTTAGAGTGGTTCAGTCAATCTTGACCTACTCCACTTTTGGCTTCCTCCACCGACGAGATCACCGACGTCAACTAGGGGCCTTCCTTCAATAGGCAAAGGCCAACCACCCTTTTACAGTTTCACTCCATTTGACTGGCTTAGGAGACAACCCTTACAGAATTTCCTTTCCTCTCATAACAGATTAGAACTTGGAAGAAAAGAGGAAGAAGAACTTTCAACTCATACAACACTTTTGAGCTCTAAAAATCACAAAGTAAAATCAGAATTTCGGTGGTTTCTGGGTGCCCTTTCAGTGTTGAAAGGGTGGGGTATTTATAGGCCCCAACCCAGTTTAAATTTGGAGCTCAAAACTGTCAATTCCCGAAATTCCGGGATCTAGCGGTTGCACCGCCTGACTGAGGCGGTTGCACCGCCTGGCAGAGCTCGAAGACTGAGCCTCTAGGTGGTGCCACCTCCTGTCAGGGGCTCTTGCACCTCCTGCCAAAGCTCGAAGACTAAGCTCAGGTAGTGCCACCGCCTAACTGAGGCGGTTGCACCGCTCAGCCAGAGCTCGGAGACCGAGCCCAGGCGGTGCCACCTCCTGTCAAGGGCGGTTTCACCTCTTGCAAGAGCTCGAAGACTAAGCTCAAGCGGTGCCACCACCTGACTGAGGCGGTTCAAACGCCTAGCAGAAATCAGGGTCCGAATGGGTTGATCCATTCGGTCCAATTTGGGTTTTTCAGGGGCCCAATTGCCCCAAGATTAAGTTAATGGGATCACCTCCCATTTCTAACTTAATCATTGTGCTAACTACGATATTTCCTAAGACATTTACTGCAACTTGCTCCGGTGCGTCAATCGCTTCTTTCGGTGAGCTTCCGGCGAACTTCCGTCGATCATCCGATGAACCCTCAGTGATGCTCCTGCGGACTTCCGGCAAACTCCTGGACTTGCGACGATCCACTTGGTGAGTTCCGACGAGCTTTTTTGGCAAGCTCATGAACTTCTCGGATTTGTTCTTGCAGAACCTTCGACGATTGTCCGAACTTCCGTCGAACTCTCGAACTCCCAACGTGATCATTATTTTGACTCCGGCGTAACTCTTGCTGCATATCTTATTTTCATCATAGTTAATCCTGCACACTTATCTCAACATATAGATTAGATAACAAATGCCAATTGACTTTATCATCAAAATCCGAGATTCAACATTAAGAAATATCATAGTTAGCACGATGATTAAGTTAGAAATGGGAGGTGATCCCACTAACTTAATCTTAGGGCAATTGGGCTTTTGACATACCCAAATTGGGCCGAATGGATCATCCCATTCAGACCTAGATTTCTTGGCCAACGGTGGACCGCCTGGGTCGGCGGTGGCACCGCCCAGGGCTCAGTCTCTGAGCTAGGCTGGGCGGTGCAACCACCCCTGACAGGTGGTGGAACCGCCTGAGCTCGGTCTCCGAGCTTTGCCAAGCAGTGCAACCGCCCCAGTTAGGTGGTGGCACCGCCTGGGCTCAATCTCCGAACGAGACTAGGCGATGCAATCGCCCCAGTCAAGTGGTGGCACCGCCTAGACTCAGTCTCCGAGCAAGACTGGGCAGTGCAACCGCCCCTGTAAAGTGGTGGCACCGCCCAGAGGCTCAGTCTCCGAGCTGCCAGGCAGTTGTACCGCCCCAATCAGGAGGTAGTACCGCCAGGACCCCGAAAATCTGGGATGTGACATTTTTAAGCTTCAAATTCAAACCAGTTTGGCGCCTATATAAACCCCAACCTTTCCTGCATGGAAGGGCAACAAAAGGCACCGAAAATCCAATCTTACTCTGTGATTTTTAGAGCTCAAAAGTATTGTAAAGGCTAGAAGTTCTCCTCCCTCTTTTTTTCCAAGTTTTGAGCTTTCAAGAGAGGAGAGAAATTCTGAAAGGGTTGTCTCCTAAGCCCATCAAAAGGAGTGAAACTGTAAAAGGGTGGTTGGCCTTCGCCTATTGAAGGAAGGCCTCTATTGGACATCGATAACCTCGTCAGAGGAGGAAGCCAAAAGTGGATGTAGGTCAAGATTGACCGAACCACTCTAAAATTACGGTGCTCTCTGGTTTGCATTTATTCTTGCTGCTTACCTTATTGCAAACCTCCATATGTGCTTTACTTCCTCTTTACTTTTGCTGCACTCCTTTACGAACTCACTTTCAAGTGAAGTTTCCGAAAATGGTTTTACGTCAGAAACGATTTCATCGTACGAATGCAGTTTTAAACGTCGAAAGTTTTCCGCTACACTAATTCACCCCCGCCCCCCCTCTTAGTGCTCTTGATCCTAACAATTGGTATCAGAGTGTGGTTAACTCTCAAACGGATTAAAATCCAAGAGAGATGGCATACGCTGGAAACCAAGAGGGCCACTCTATTACACGTCCACCCATGTTCAATGGGACGGACTACACCTATTGGAAGACCTAAATGAGGATCTTCTTTATTTCAATGGATTTTGAACTTTGGAATCTTGTCAAAATTGGATTTTTGAAGTCTTCTCTTCTAATAATCGATTGGAATGAATTGGAGAAGAAGACTTTCGCTCTTAATGCAAAGGCTATGAATGCCTTATTTTGTGCGCTTGATAAAAATGAGTTCAATCATGTTTCGATTTGTGAAACCGCGTTTGATATTTGGCATACACTCAAAGTGACTCACAAAGGCACAAGTAGAGTGAAAGAGTCAAAAATCAATCTTTTGATATATTCTTTTAAACTTTTCCGAATGAAATCGAGCGAGACTATTGGTGACATATACACCCGTTTCACGGATGTCGTCAATGGTCTAAAAGGACTCGGCAAAAGTTTTTCGGATTTTGAGCTCGTAAATAAGATTCTAAGATCCCTTCCTAAGAGTTGGGACCCTAAAGTCACTGCTATTCAAGTGGGTAAAGATTTAAACAACTTCCCTCTTGAAGAACTAATCGGGTCATTAATGACCTATGAAATGACTTGCAAGGCTCATGAAGAGCATGAAGACGTCCTTACAAAGAATAGGAAGTCGTCAATCTTTTGATACATTCTTTTAAACTTTTCCGAATGAAACCGAGCGAGACTATTGGTGACATATACACCCGTTTCACGGATGTCGTCAATGGTCTAAAAGGACTCGGCAAAAGTTTTTCGGATTTTGAGCTCGTAAATAAGATTCTAAGATCCCTTCCTAAGAGTTGGGACCCTAAAGTCACTGCTATTCAAGTGGGTAAAGATTTAAACAACTTTCCTCTTGAAGAACTAATCGGGTCATTAATGACCTATGAAATGACTTGCAAGGCTCATGAAGAGCATGAAGACGTCCTTACAAAGAATAGGAAGGATATGACAGTTAGAACTTTAGATGACCACTTGAGAGAAAACTCAAGTGATGAGGACTATGACGATGACTTGGCACTTCTAACAAGGAAATTCAAAAAATTCATTAAGAGAAACAAGTTTAAAAGTGACACAAAAAATAAACTTGAACCCAAAAATGACTAAGTTATTTGCTACGAGTGCAAAAAGCTGGGACACTACAAAAGTGATTGTCCCCAAGCCAAGAAGAGAACATCAAAGTAGAAGGCGCTCAAAGTAACGTGGGGTGACTCGAGCGCATCCGAAGAAGAAGAGTCCAACACCGAGCAAGTTGCTCATTACGCCTTAATGGCCATCGGAGAAGATGTAACAAATTTAATTGATGCAGATTTATCATTTGATGAATTATTAAATGCCTTCCATGACTTATTTGATGAATGCAAAACAATTAGTAGAAAATATAAATTGCTGAAAAATAAGCATGATAGTCTTGTTAGCAATTTTGATAAATTAAAAACTGAATATCATGATAGTTTAGCTCAATGTGAAAAATGCCATGATCTAGAAACTCTCCAAAAGGAAAACTTGCTACTTAAGGACACCTTGAAGAAATTCAAGGTTGGTAGCAAGTATCTGAACATGATCCTTGCAGACAAAGGTTACGTTCCCAAAAGAAGTGGAATCGGATTTGTGAGAAGTCCTCACCAAAATCCAACCACCTTCATAAAAGGCCCTAACTTATATGTTCGACACCAAAGCAAATGCAACTTTTGTTACAAACATGGACACAAAATGCATCAGTGTCTATTCAAGAAAATTAGTCCGAACAAATTAATTTAGGTTCCTAAAGGAACCATGATAAACTCTATGCAACATGATAAACAATGTAGATCAATTTTTGAGGCACCCAAAAGCAAATGGGTACCTAAAAATTATCCTGTCTCGTAGAGACGTAAACCATCACAAGCTGGGAGCAAGAAATAATATCTTGCTCTTTGGATACTCGATATTCATGACCCGAGATCCAAAAAGAACACACGATGCTCCCTAGCGTAAATAATAAAAAGAGGATTAGAAAATTAAAATTACAAGAGAAATATAGATACAATCTTATTTGATCCCTAAGAATTGGAAACCCATGATTCTCCCTTCACATATCCTCTGGATTTTCGAACCCATCAAATTGATTTGTTCGTTACTTTCGAATCCAACTATATCATGAACTTACGTCTTGTAAGAAAAGTTTGTCATGAACTTGCAAAGCTTACCAACTTGGATAATCTGTCATAAACATGTGTATGACATTTGAAGTAAAGTATGCGCATCACAAGATCAATCTTGATCGTGCAAAATTTCTCATCTTAAAATGAAAATTCTTACATAATTACGTAAGTAAAGTTGATTGCTCCACAAATGAAAACTCTTCTCAAGTCAAAAACATTCAAATCACACCACACAGCCGTCAGAACAAGTGCTCACCACCTGCAGGCGGTGGCACTGCCGTTTGTCACGGGTTGCAAGTGGTTGCACCGCCCAGCCAGTGGTGCCACCGCCCGCAACTTTGCCCCCTTTTAAACTGAGCTAGGGCCGGTGGTGGAACCGACCCCAACTCACTCCCCTCTCCTTCTAGCAGCTCTAACACTTCTCCACCTCCATTTCCTCCCTTTAGCTGCCCAAAGACTGCCCATTTCAAAGCAAAGATCAACAATCTCTCCTTCTCTTGAAGATCTCACTTAAGGTATTCTCTAAGAAGCCTTTAAATTCTGTTTTTGAGTCATTTACTCTTGCTCATTACTATCTTCTTAAATAGTAGTAGTTATGGGCTCTAGAAGATCCTCTAGGGACAAAGGGAAGAGGAGATTAGAAGAAGACTTTGATCTTACCCTTTTCGATTCAATATATCATGCTGAAAATTTTTCTTCCTTCGAATTTAGAAGTGTCAATAAGGGAAAACATATAGATCTAGATGAACTAAGAGACTTAGAGACAATCCAATGGTTTGCAAACTTAGATGAAGAAGAAAGAGTGTCTACCTATCTCTTAGGACAACACATCTCCATTACGGATAGATTCATTTGCGACATGATAGGCATTCCCATAAAAAATAGAGGTCTTTATTTTAGAGGATCGTGGGATAATGAAATAGTTGGAACAACATATGTTGAAGCCTTAGGAACAATTTTCGGTAATCCTAACTTAGTGATAGTTCCTAAAAGCTGTGAACATCTACTACCACTAAACATTAAGGTACTTCATCATATCCTAACTAGCATCATTCTCCCTAAACAATACCATCATGATGAAGTAAGTCAAATGGAATTAGGAACCATGTATTGGATCATGAAAGGACATAACATCTGTTTTGGTTATCTTATCCAACAAAACATGATAGAACTATCTAAGAAAGACATGATGCTTCCATATGGTGGTATAATCACTAGAATACTTAAGGCCTACAATATTCCAATACCACCCAACGAAGAAGTGATGAAAGTAGACAGGTTTAGCATAATAAATAAAAATCTACTTCACCGATTGAGATGGTTTTTTAGAAACGGTAATTGGGTTAGAATGCCTAGAAGAACCGACCACCCTCAACCAAAACCAGAACCCGAAACACCAGTCTTTAGGGGTACTCAATCTCCTATGATTTGTCCCTTTGAGGAAACACATCCATTTGAACAAGCTCCTGCATTATCTATCGAAGACATTGGGATTCGGATGAACCGATTTGAATAACGACAAGATCGGCTTGAACATCGATAAGATCAAAACCTATATGAGCTGTAGCAAATTCATTAATAATTTGACTCCTTGTTTAGACATTTTAATTTTCCACCTCCTGAATAAACTTGTATATGTATATTTGGACACAATCACCTCTTATTGTAAGAATTATGTTGTTGTAAACTCTTTAAGTTACTTACCTTGATCACAATGCCTTGATGACTACTAATATCTGATATGGATACTTGATGTATTAATTGGTGAGCCTATGCAGGGTTACGTTGTTTAATCTCGTTACTCATTGTCAGATTTCACGTTGAAATTAAATGTTTCTATAATGCCTACTTTGAAAACCTTGTTTATTGGTTTCCATGATAAATATGATTTGAGAAAGTAATTTAGCCATGAAATTGATGTGTCATTACCATGATGTTAACATGTCATGATATTACCATGATGTTGATGTATTGCCATGATGTTAATGTGTCATTGCATTACCATAGATACTAAGCATCAACTAGCTAATATTTTTACAAAGCCACTAAGTGAAGAACAATTTGATTTCATTAAAAGAGAATTAGGAATGTTAATATGTCTGAATGCATGAATTTGTTAAGATTATTTTTTAAATTTTTTAATGATCAAATCACTTAATTGCCATGATGATTTTCCATAATTACATGCCTTAATTATGTTGAATCTCAGATTTTGATGATAAAATCAACTGATGGGTTAATTGATCTAATCCATATTATTGAGTTAAGTGTGCAGGATTAACTACGATAACCAGAAAACACAAAGCAAGAATACCGGAGTCAAGTTCGATGGACGTTTAAGAGACCGAAGAATCGTCGGAGATGCTGCCGGAACCAACCGAGAAGAAATCGGGAACCTGTCGGAATTTTCGGAAGTTCGCTGAAGAGATCGTCGGAGGTTCGCGGAGATCACTGAGAAGGCTCGGCTACTCGCTAATGTCATCACAAGATCGGGAGCTTGATGGGAGTTCGTCGGAAGAAGTTCGTCGGAAAGCTCGCCGGAACAAGACTCGACGTTCGCGGTTGAAAACTTGCTTAGGATGTTTTTAGTTATGTAGTTCACATGTAATTAGGATTAGGATTAAGAGATAATCCTATATCCTGGTTAGGGGCCAATTGGGCCTAAAATTAGACTTGGTTTGGGCTGAAATTAAAGCCCAACCTGTGAACCGAAGGGTTTGGCGGTGGCACCGCCCAGCACCCGAGAGCCAAGCGGTGGCATCGCCTGGTTGGGCGGTGGCACCGCCCAGCACCCAAGAGCCAGGCGGTGGCACCGCCTGGTTAGGCGGTGGCACCGCCCAGCACCCGAGAGCTAGGCGGTGGCACCGCCAATCCACTGTCAGTGTCAGACACTAACAGGCGATGGCACCGCCATTGACAGGCGGTGGCACCGCCAGCATCGAGAACCAAAGAGAATTCAAATTTTGGAGCTCAAATTTGAATCCTCTTGAGGCCTATAAATACCCCTCAAATCTCAACTGAGATTACAACTTTTTGAGAAGCAATTGATTGAGAGAAAGGTCTTAGAAAAGTCTTAGAAAGTCTTGTTTTCAATTTGCTAGTGTTCACCTCCTTCTTTCTTGCTGAAAATCTGTAAGAGAGTGAACCGCTTGTAAAAAGTTGTAAGAGGGGTATTTGCCCTTCCCTTTCAAGAGATTTGCTAATGGAAGGTGGGAGCCTCATCGAAGAGGGCCTCGCAAGTGGATGTAGGTCATTTGACCGAACTACTTTAAAATCGACGTGATCTCTGGTTTGCATTTCATTATTGCTATTTACATTACTGCAAACCATCTTATGTGCTTTATTTCCTCATTACCTTTGCTGCACAACTTTACAAATACGCTTTCAAGTTAAGCACTTCTGAGTTCGATTTTTATCGTACGAAAGATTTGTCAAAACTGACGTTTTAATCCGCTGCACTAATTCACCCCCCCCCCCCCCCCCCCCCTCTTAGTGCCGCTCCAATCCTAACAATTGGTATCAAAGCCAAGTTCACTCTCATATTTGGTTTGATACCCAAGAGAGATGGCTTACTCCGGCATACATGAGGGTCATTCTATTACACGTCCACCCATGTTTAATGGGTCGGATTACACTTATTGGAAGACTCGTATGAGGATCTTCTTCATTTTCATGGATTTCGAGCTTTGGACTATTGTTGAAAATGGATTTCAACAATCTTCTCTTCCGATGAGCGAATGGAATGAATCAGAGAAAAAGGTTTTTGCTTTAAACGCAAAGGCTATGAATGCCTTGTTTTGTGCACTAGACAAAAATGAATTTAATCATGTTTCAATTTGTGATTCGGCTTTTGATATTTGGAGAACTCTTGAGGTCACTCATGAAGGCACTAGCCGAGTGAAAGAGTCCAAAATCAACATCCTTGTGCACTCTTACGAATTTTTCCGAATGAAACTAAGTGAGTCCATCGGAGACATGTACACCTGGTTCACGGATGTCATCAATGGACTCAAAGCTCTTGGTAAAGATTTTACTAACTTTGAACTAGTAACTAAAATCTTAAGATCCCTCCCTAAAAGTTGAGATCCAAAAGTTACGGCCATTCAAGAGGCCAAAGACCTTAAAATGTTCCCTCTTGAAGAACTCATTGGGTATCTAATGACCTACGAAATGACATGTCAAGCTCATGGCGAGCTCGAGAACCCCCTTCCAAAGAACAGGAAGGATATGGCACTCACATCACAAGAAGATCACTTGAAAGGAACATCAAGTGATGAGGACAGTGACAATGACATTGCACTTTTGACTCAAAAATTTAAAAAATATTTAAGAAATAACAAATTTAAAAATAATACAAAAAATAAATTTGAACACAAGAAGGACCAAGTGATTTGCTATGAGTGTAAAAAATCGGGACACTATAAGAACAATTGTCCTCAAGCCAAAAAGAGAACATCAAAGAAGAAGGCGCTCAAGGCAACGTGGGATGATTCAAGCACATCCGAAGAAGAGGAGTCCCACACCGAGCAAGTTGCTCATTACGCCCTAATGGCCATCGGAGAAGAGGTAACGGATTTAATTGATGCAGATTTACCTTATCATGAATTATTAAATGCCTTCCATGAGTTATTTGATGAATGTAAGACAATTAGTAGAAAATACAAATTGCTAAAAAAGGAGCATGATAGTCTCACTTGTAATGTCGATAAATTAAAGACTGAATATCATGATAGTTTAGCTCCATGTACAAAATGCCATGATCTAGAAACTCTCCAAAAGGAGAACTTGCTACTTAATGACACCTTGAAGAAATTCGAGGTTGGTAGCAAGTCTTTGAACATGATCCTTACAAATAAGGGTCACGTTCCTAAAAGAAGTGGAATCGGATTTGTGAGAAGTCCTCACCAAAATCCAACCACCTTCATTAAAGGTCCTATCTTACATGTTCGGCACCAAAGCAATTGCAACTTTTGTTGCAAATATGGATATAAAACTTATAAATGTCCATTCAAGAAAATTAGTCCGAACAAACTAATTTGGGTTCCTAAAGGAACCATGATCAATTCTATGCAATATGATGAACAAGGTAAATCAGTTTTTAAGGCACCCAAAAGAAAATGGGTACCTAAAAATAATCCCTTCTTGTATAAACATACACCATCACAAGCTAGGAACAAGAGACGGTATCTAGATAGTGGATGCTCAAGATATATGACTGGAGATCCATCTCATTTCTCTATGCTCACTAGCAAAGAAGAAGGGTACGTCACCTTTGGAGACAACAACCAAGGCAAAATCAATGGCAAGGGAACCATAGGTAACAAATTAAAATTTTCTATTGATGATGTCTTACTAGTTGATGGATTGAAACATAATCTCTTGAGTGTTAGTCAATTATACGATAAAGGTTATATCGTTAGATTTGAATCAAATGTGTGTATTATTGAAAAACCAAACCATAACATAACTATGATTGCATTAAAACAAAATAATGTCTACACCATCAACCTTGATGAACTAAGTAATGAAATGTGCTTCTCCGCTTTAAATGATGATGCTTGGCTTTGGCATAGGAGACTAGGCCATGCAAGCATGAAACTAATATCTAAGATCTCATCTAGAGAATTAGTGCGAGGAATTCCAAATATAAAGTTTATTATGGACAAAGTATGCGATACATGTCAACTAGGTAAACAAATAAAAACTAGTTTTAAACCAAAAACTCAAATTAGCACCACTAGACCATTACAATTGATTCATTTGGACTTATTTGGACCAATTGACACGACAAGTCTAGGAGGAAGCAAATATGCGTTTGTAATTGTGGATGACTATACTAGATACACTTGGACCTATTTCTTAGCTCACAAAAGTGATTGTTTCAAGTGTTTCTCTAAATTTTGTAAACTCACTCAAAACGAAAAAGGTTTCATGATTTCATCAATTCGGAGTGATCACGGTGGCGAATTTCAAAACCGTGATTTTCAAAATTTTTGTGAAGTTAATGGATACAATCACAACTTCTCCACTCCGAGGAATCCCCAACAAAATGGAGTAGTTGAAAGAAAAAATAGAAACCTACAAGAAATGACAAGAACGATGTTAAATGAACATAGTTTACCTAAGTATTTTTGGGCCGAAGCCGTAAATACGGCTTGCTACATCATGAATAGAGTCCTAATAAGACCATCCCTATAAAAAACTCCCTATGAATTATGGAATAACAAAAAACCAAATATTTCCTATTTTAAAGTTTTCGGTTGTAAATGCTTTATTTTGAATGAAAGGGATGCCTTAGGAAAATTTGATGCTAAATCCGATGAAGGCATCTTTCTTGGTTACTCTTTCGTTTCTAAGGCTTTTCGGGTTTTTAACAAAAGAACCTTAGTAATAGAAGAGTCTATTCGTGTAGTTTTTAATGAAATTTCTAATTTAAAGAAAAATAATTTTGATGATGATCTTGGATTTGATAATTTGAATTTAAATGAACCCCCTCATCAAAATAGCAACTTGGATGCACCTTCTTCCAAAATTTCCTTACCCAAGGAATGGAAGTATATAGATGCTCATCCAAAGGAGCTAATTATAGGAGATACATCAAAAGGGGTTCAAACTCGTTCCTCTTTCAAGAATTTTTGTGCTAACACCGCCTTCCTCTCTCAAATCGAACCTAAATGCATTGACGTGGCCTTAAAAGATGAGTTTTGGGTTCTTGCAATGCAAGAGGAATTAAATCAATTTGAGAGGAATAAGTTATGGAAGCTTGTTCCTAGACCTAGTGACCATTTAGTCATTGGTACTAAATGAGTCTTTAGAAACAAGCAAGAGGAAAATGGTATCGTGGTTAGAAATAAGGCTAGATTAGTGGCCAAAGGTTTCAACCAAGAAGAAGGTATCGATTACAAAGAAACCTTCGCTCCCGTGGCTTGATTAGAAGCCATAAGGATGCTCATTGCCTATGCTAGTAGTAATAATTTTAAACTGTTTCAAATGGATGTCAAAAGTGCTTTCTTGAATAGTTTTATTTCCGAAGAAGTGTATGTCGAACAACCTCCCAGATTTGAAATTTCTCTTCTTCCTAATCATGTATTCAAATTGACTAAGACTCTCTATGGCTTGAAACAAGCTCCTAGAGCTTGGTATGAAAGGCTTAGTTCCTTTCTTATTTTAAATAATTTTACCAAAGGCAAGGTTGATACTACATTGTTTATCAAACATTTTGAAAATAATTTTCTTATTGTGTAAATTTATGTTGACGATATTATTTTTAGCTCTTCGGATGAATCACTATGTGAATCATTTGCCAAATGTATGAGTCATGAATTTGAAATGAGTTTAATGGGTGAATTAACTTTCTTTTTGGGATTACAAATCAAACAACTTAGTGATGGTATATTTCTTAACCAATCTAAATATACATTAGAATTGTTAAAACGATTTAACATGGATAATTCAAAAGCGACAAACACCCCTATGAGTACTTCGACTAAGTTAGATATGGATGAAAATAGTGAAAATTTCGATCAAAAAACATATAGGGGAATGATAGGCAGTCTACTCTATCTCACCACGACTAGACCGGATATTATGTTTAGTGTAGGACTTTGCACTAGGTTTCAATCTAATCCTAAATTATCTCATCTTAAGAGTGTTAAAAGAATATTTAGGTATCTTAAAGGAACTCCAAATTTAGGATTGTGGTATCCAAAATCTGAAAAATTTGATTTAATAGCTTATGCATATGCCGATTTTGACGAATGCAGGATAGATAGAAAAAGTACATCCGGAACATGCCAATTTTTAGGACATGCACTTGTTTCTTGGACTTCCAAGAAACAAAATTCAGTTGCACTATCTACGGCGGAATTCGAATACATTGCTGCAAGTGCATGCTGTGCACAAGTTGTTTGGATGAAAAATACATTAGAAGACTATGGAATTCACTTTAAAAACATTCCCATAAAATGTGATAATACTAGTGCCATATGTCTTACTAAAAATCCAATTCAGCACTCTAGAACTAAGCACATCGACGTTAGGCATCATTTCATACGTGATCATGTCCTTAACAATAATGTTGTTCTAGAATTCATTGACACAAAGCATCAATTAGCATATATATTTATAAAAGCTTTGAATGAAGACTAATTTGAATTCATTAGAAGGGAATTAGGTATGTTAAATTGTCCCTAAGAATAAACTTGTTTGAATGGATTTTCCGTAAAGTTTTTCATCCTCTCTCCGTTCCTCGGTGAATTTGATCCTTCTCTTTCGATTCTAAATGACACGTTAAATTACCTTATCCTATCTTGAGTCAAACACCGCTCCCATCTGATCAAGATGATATTTTGTGAATCTCGAAATTGATTTTGATGGCTTGATTATGAGTTTCAAGTTGACGATTTGAATTTGAATGAGTTTCTATTCGAATTATGATCTTGACTTATTGGAGTTACTACTTGAATTTTTTTTTTAATCTCTTCTTTGTACACCTACAATTTTTGTTATTTAAAGAAAGAAGAGATTTGATAAAATGGATGAATGCTGAATTTTCCTTTAAGATGAACTCTGCGTAAATATTTTAGCATACTTAATTTTCAATGATGAATTTTTGTATGATCAATGCTGAATTCCTGATGTTATAATCACAAATTATGTGCTTCAAGTCTCATTCCCTTTTTGTTGATGACAAAGGGGGAGAAGTGATGACTAAGTGATGACTTATACCATTTCGATAGCATTACTTAATGAAAATGTCTTATGCGCATCGATAATATGACTTATATGAATTACAAGAGCTTGTATAATACAAATATCTTATATGCCTTGCAAATCCTTGAGAATATCGTAAGTTTTTTTTAGATTGGTTGATCATATGAAATCATGCCTTACATTTATATCATGAAATTCATGTTGAAAATCTTTATCTCCTATCGTAGTAAAAATTGTCTCTTATCATTCGACTTGAAAATGATTTTCATCGAAGTTTCATATTTACTTATGCTTAATGAGAATAACGATAAGTTCAACGGTTAGAACTTATCGGTTTATGCTTGAATTCAATGGGATGAAATTCAAGTGTTTTTATCTTCTCATAATATGGCATATAGACAGGGGGAGTTATGTTTAACTCCATCATCAATTGATTGTCATCATCAAAAAGGGGGAGATTATTGAATCTCGTATTTTGATGATAAAATCAATTGATGGGTTACTTGATCTAATCCATATTATTGAGTTAAGTGTGCAGGATTAACTACGATAACCAGAAAACACAAAGCAAGAATACCGGAGTTAAGTTCAATGGACGTTTAAGAGACCGAAGAATCGTCGGAGATACTGTCGGAACCAACCGAGAAGAAATCGGGAACCTGTCGAAATTTTCGGAAGTTCGCCGAAGAGATCGTCGGAGGTTCGCGGAGATCACCGAGAAGGCTCGGCTACTCGTTAAAGTCATCACAAGATCGGGAGCTTGATGGGAGTTCGTCGGAAAGCTCGCCGGAACAAGACACGACGTTCGCGGTTGAAAACTTACTTAGGATGTTTTTAATTATGTAGTTCTTAGGATTAGGATTAAGAGATAATCCTATATCCTCGTTAGGGGCCAACTAGGTCCAAAATTAGACTTAGTTTGGGCTGAAATTAAAGCCCAACCTGTGAACCGAAGGGTCTGGCGGTGGCACCGCCCAGCACCCGAGAGCCAGGCGGTGGCACTGCTTGGCTGGGCGGTGGCACCGCCAGTCCACTGTCAGTGTCAGACACTGACAGGCGGTGGCATCGCCAGCATCGTGAACCAAAGAGAATTCAAATTTTGGAGCTCAAATTTGAACCCTCTTGAGGCCTATAAATACCCCTCAAATCTCAGTTGAGATTACAACTTTTTGAGAAGCAATTGATTGAGAGAAAGGTCTTAGAAAAGTCTTAGCAAGTCTTGTTTTCAATTTGCTAGTGTTCACCTCCTTCTTTCTTGCTGAAAATCTGTAAGAGAGTGAACCGCTTGTAAAAAGTTGTAAGAGGGGTATTTGCCCTTCCCTTTCAAGAGATTTGCTAGTGGAAGGTGGGAGCCTCATCGAAGAGGGCCTCGCAAGTGGATGTAGGTCATTTGACCGAACCACTTTAAAATCGGCATGATCTCTGGTTTGCATTTCATTATTGCTATTTACATTACTGCAAAACTTCTTACGTGCTTTATTTCCTCATTACCTTTGCTGCATAACTTTATGAATACGCTTTCAAGTTAAGCACTTCCGATTTCGATTTTTATCGTACGAAAGATTTATCAAAATCGACGTTTTAATCCGCTACACTAATTCACCCCCCCCCTCTTAGTGCCGCTTCGATCCTAACAAATTACATGTTGGAAAATTATGTGTTTTGGATACAAAAATTTCCATGATAATAAGTATGTTTTGTCATCATGATTGAATTTGAAAATCTATAGTAAAACCTCGTCCGAATGCATTAAATTGTTAAATTTTATTTTCGGATCTTCTTGATCCTAACAATTGGATTTTCTCGATACATTATCCTCTTCCGAACTTAGTAAGCAAACACCATATCGAGTTTGATTCTCATCACTGATTTTTGACATATGGAATCAACAAGCAAATACATCTCTCATACACTTATCATGTGAAAAATATTTTTTGAGAAATAGATTTGATGAAATGATTCCTGCTTGTAAATTCCTTCTTATATGGATGATAGTAGTTTTACTTACATGGATTTGTTTCACATACATATCTTGATCCTTGTAAAAATGAAGTATGATTTAATCTCTCATCGATTTTAACTTCATTCAAAGTAAACTCACAAATAGCTGGTATCACAAATAGCCTTCCTCCTTCATGCAAAAGGATAATAACAAATAAAAAGGAAGAAGTATTCAAATCTATCTCCATGTCATGTTTTCCTTTAGATGTTTGCATAATTGGTATCCTATCACTCACTATTGGAAAATGACATGAACCTAGTTATGGCATAATTACTGCACTTATGCTTAAAATTTGCTTATATCATTCTCCTTTTTGTTGATAACAAAGGGGGAGAAATATATGAATTGATGATATGAGTGCCATATTTGAATGAGAAATATATGAATTGATGCTATGAGTGTCATACTTGCACTATGTTATTGCCATATTTGCACTATGTTATTGCCATATCATGATAAGATATCAAGAACTTGCATAGCAACTTTACTTGTTGATATCTTGTCATGTGATGCTACGATTGCTAAACACTTGAAACGTTTGTATTATGTTAAGATTTCAAGAACTTACATCGCAGTCTTACATATTGATATCTTACCATATGATGAATTGCTATGACTGCTATCTCTCACATTTGAAATTTAAAACTTGAAAATGGATGTCAAGTCTTGACATCATTTTTAGTAAGATACATCGTGATAGGAATCATGATGGGAGTAATTAATAAGGTTAAGAGTTCTTAACTTATCAATAAGTCTATTGAATTCAAAGGCCTTGAATTCAAGAATGACTTATCTCAAGTATGGCATATAGATAGGGGGAGTTAAGATTAACTCCGTTATCAATTGATTGTCATCATAAAAAAGGGGGAGATTGTTGAATCTCATATTTTGATGATCAAGTCAATTGTCATTTGTTATCTAATTCATATGTTGAGATAAGTGTGCAGGATTAACTACGATGAAAGTAAGACATGCAGCTGGAGTTACGCCGGAGTCAAGACTATGATCACGTTGGGAGTTCGAGAGTTCGACGGAAGTCCGGACAATCGTCGGAGGTTTTGCGGGAACAAATCCGAGAAGTCCAGGAGCTTGCCAAAAGAAGCTTGTCAGAACTCGCCAAGTGGATCGTCGCAAATCCAGGAGTTTGCCGAAAGTCCACAGGAGCATCACTGAGGGTTCATTGGATGATCGACGGAAGTTTGCCGGAAGCTCGCCGGAAGAAGCGATTGACGCACTAGAGCAAGTTGCAGTAAATGTCTTAAGAAATATTGTAGTTAGCATGATGATTAAGTTAGAAATGGGAGGTGATCCCATTAACTTAATCTTGGGGCAATTGGGCCCTTGACAAACCCAAATTGGGCTGAATGGATCAGCCCATTCGGACCCAGATTTATTGGCCAGCGGTGGCACCGCTTGGGTCGGCGGTGGCATCGCCTAGGGTTCAGTCTCCGAGCTAGGCTGGGCGATGCAACCACCCCTGATAGGTGGTGGAACCACTTCAGCTCGGTCTCCGAGCTTTGCCAAGCGGTGCAACCGCCCAAGTCAGGCGGTGGCACCGCTTGGGCTTAGTCTCCGAGCGAGACTGGGCGGTGCAACCGCCCCAGTCAGGCGGTGGCACCGCTTGGACTCAGTCTCCGAGCGAGACTGGGCGGTGCAACCGGCCTTGTCAAGCGGTGACACCGCCCAGGGGCTCAGTCTTCGAGCTGCTAGGCGATTGTATCGCCCTAGTCAGGAGGTAGTACCGCTAGGACCCCGAAAATCCGGGAGGTGACATTTTTGAGCTCCAAATTCAAACCAGTTTGGGGCCTATATAAACCCAAACCTTTCCTACTTGAAAGGGCAACAAAAGGCACCGAAAATCCAATCTTACTTTATGATTTTTAGAGCTCAAAAGTGTTGTAAAGGCTAGAAGTTCTCCTCCCTCTTTTCTTCCAAGTTTTGAGCTTTCAAGAGAGGAGAGAAATTCTATAAGGGTTGTCTCCAAAGACCATCAAAAGGAGTGAAACTGTAAAAGGGTGGTTGGCCTTTGCTTATTGAAGGAAGGCCTCTAGTGGACATCGATAACCTTGTCGGAGGAGGAAGCCAAAAGTGGATGTAGGTCAAGATTGACCGAACCACTCTAAAATTGTGATGCTCTCTGGTTTGCATTTATTCTTGCTGCTTACCTTACTGCAAACCTCCATATGTGCTTTACTTCCTCTTCACTTTTGTTGCACTCCTTTACGAACTCGCTTTCAAGTTAAGTTTCCGAAAATGGTTTTACGTCGGAAACAATTTCATCGTACGAACACAGTTTTAAACATCAAAAGTTTTTCGCGGCACTAATTCACCCTCCCCACACCCCCCCCCCCCCCCCCCCCCCGCCCACCCCCCTCTTAGTGCTCTTGATCCTAACAATGACTAATTTAATCAAGAAAAATTTGGCAGTATAACAATAAGGAAATTGGTGCAAGTTACGATAGCAGAATTATCATCAAAAAATTTCAGCGGTTTGCGACGAAAATTTTAAGCAACACAAGAACGTTTTTAGAGATGAATTCCTCATTAGATCAATCTTAGATGGAAGCCAAGATGATCTATGAAGTGTATAAGAAATTTCATTCTAAAAGGATTGTAAATAGATCAGTTAAGGCAATAATATGTGGCTGAAATTTTCGGCAGTAATCCTTCGTTTGCAAAGATGATAACTTTTGCGACAAAAGGAATTCGCAGGAAAATAGGAATGATTTTTTTTGGATTTTCGAATAAGAGTAACTAAATTGCAATAGCAGTAAGGTAGGAAACCAAAACCTATTGTAATTCATGGGGAGATCAAAGGATGATCCGCGGTGGTGGAGATGACGACAGAATTTGGCGATGATCTTTTAAGCAATTATGGGAATTGCTTTGGGCAGTTGTAGAGGGCTGATGGTGTTGAATCTTGAATTTTGATGATGAAACCAATTGATAGTGTTTATGATTTAATGTGCGTTTAAGTGATGCAAGGCTAACGTCAATCAGTAAAGGCAAATTGATTAAAGTAGGAAGAATCAGACATTGGGCCGAAGCATACATGTCAAAAAATTGGACAACGGACCGAAGGAATAGTCGACGTATCGGCATAAGACTTTGGGCCATGAATTCAGGTATCGGGCCAAGAAGATCGAACATTGCGCCAAGAAGATCAGACATTATGCCAAGAAGATCGGATTTTGCGAGAAGACAACATGTTGATTGGGCATTACACAGAAGGAGAGGACGATGCACCAAAGGATCAAATGAAGCGTCGGAAGAACCAAGGACATATCGGATAATATAAGATTCGCTTGTAATCAATTATGTCTAGATTGAGTTAGTTTAGAGTCTAATTGAGTCGATTTAAAATGTAATTAGATAAACTCAATTAGTGGCCAACTGGGCCCAAAATAGTGTTGTTTTGGGCCAAGAGAAAGGGCCATTCAGTGAACCAAGTTTAGGATGTGTTGGGCTAAGTGAAAGGCCCAAACAGTGACCAAACAGGTGAAACCATCGTGGCACAATCTCCGAGACTATGTCAAGCAGTGGTACCGCCCAAACACAGTCTCCGAGAGACTGTTAGGCGATGGTACCACCCAGTGTCAAGGTGTCAGGCAGTGGTACCACCCAGTGTCAATGCTACAAGCGATTGTACTGCCTAGCACAGGCGGTGGTACCGCCTATCCTTGAGAAACCAGGGATGAGACATTTTTAGGCTCTAAGTTTGAATCAACTTGAAGCCTATAAATACCACTCTCATCTCAGGTTAACATACACATGATTTGAGAGTGAAAAAGAAAGAAAACGCTGTTGTAATCTTGTGTAAACTCCTCTCAAAGATCTAAGTGTTAGTATAGTTTGAGACCGAGAGTAAGTGGGGATATAAAGGTTCTCTCCTAAGCCTGCAAAAGGAGAATAGAGTAGTAAGAAGGAGGTTGATATTTGCCTATTAAAGGAAGATCGTTAGTAGATGTTGGTGGCCTCAACGAAAGCCGAATCGGTGGAGTCGATGTAGGTCACGATGATCGAACCACTATAACTCGATTTGCATTTACTTCTTGCAATTTACATTTATAGCAAACTGTCCTTCTTTACTCTACTGCTCTACTTCCTCATTACATGCTTACATAAGTGTTTTTAAGTTAAACATAATTTTGATCGGTTTTAATTGTACAAAGATTTTTTAAATCAACGTTATTACCGCTGCACTAATTCACTCCCCCCCCCCCTCTTAGTGCCAACTCATTCCTAACAGATGAATGGCTATGGAAGGGCAGTGAGACACCAAGAACATTGTTCTGATACCAGATGTTAGAACCCTTGCAGATTCTAAGCTTGGGGTTGATCTCTTTAGGGGATCGACCTCCTTAGAACTCTATAGGGGTTCCTTTAAATTGCTGCTCAAAGGCTATAGAAAAGATTCATCTATTGCTTGTTAAAAGAGGATGAATACATAACTATTTATAGGGCTTCTAAACCCTAACTCCTAATAGGACTCCTACTCAAGACTCCTATTCCTTTACAACTCCTAATGCTTCTCTAAGAACAACTCCTAATAGGACTCCTACTCAAGACTCATATTCCTTTATAACTCCTAATGCTTCCCTAAGAAATAACCTCCTAACCCTAGCCGGCCTCTTCACCTCTTTAATAGGGGTTCGCTAGGTAGGTTAACATGAATGCCCCTCACATTTAGGTCTCTCCTAGGTAGAGTCCTAACAGGTTTCCTACCTTACTATTGTTAGGATCGGAGCGACACTAAGAGGGGGGGGGTGAATTAGTGCAGCGGATTAAAACTTGTAAGTTCGAAAATGATTCCATAAAATGCAAGGAAATTTCGCGTTGATAGTAACGTGAGTAAAGTAAAAACCGGAAACTTGCTGCTGTGTAGATAATGATTGTAGAAAGGTAAGTACTCACACATTCAATAAACACACCAATTTAACGTGGTTCGGTCAAATGACCTACATCCACTTGCGAAGCTTTCTTCGATGAGGCTCCCAACTTTCACTAGCAAATTTCTTTGAAGGGGAAGGACAAATACCCCTCTTACAACCTTTTACAAGTGGTTCATACTCTTACAAATTTTTGAATAGAAAGGAGGTGAACACTCAAAGCAATTGATTACAAGACTTGCTAAATACTTTGCTAAAGCTTTATCTCAATCTCTAACTTCTCAAAGGTTGTTATCTCAGCTGAGAATTGAGGGGTATTTATAAGCCCCAAGAGGATTCAAATTTGGGCTCCAAATTTTGAATTCTCTTGGGTTTCTGAGGCTGGCGGTGCCACCGCTTGTCGGTGGCGGTGCCACCGCCTGTCTGTGTCTGACAGACACTATACTAGCGGTGCCACCTCCCAGTTCGGTGGTGCCACCACCGGACCTCTCGGGTGCTGGGCGGTGCCACCGCTCAGTTCAGCGGTGCCATCGCTCAGTTCTCAGGTTCTGGGCGGTGCCATCGCCTACACTATTTCAGCTCACTAGTTGGGCTCTAAACTTGGCTCAAACTAGTCCGAACTCGGGCCCAATTGGTCCCTACTTGGGTTATAGGATTAACACCTAATCCTAACCCTAATTAACGTGCTAACTATGAATTTAAAGACATTTCCTAAGCTATTATAAAGTCCGCAAGTCAAGACTGTTGAATTTCGTATTTTGATGATGAAACCAATTGATAATTATGTTTATGTTTAACTGCATTTTGAGTGATGCAGGTCTACTCGATCAAGATTAAACAATTAAGGCACGAGGAATTGACGTTGCGCCGGAGGAGATCACGTTAGGATATTGGATGGCAGAAGGCTTCGGACGTCGGGCATCGGGCCAAGAGCAGAATTGCGACAAGGATATCGGCATTGCGGAGGTCAACCGCCGATTGGGCAACAAGCCGCAAGAGAGGACGATGCGCCGAAGAATCAGACGAAGTGCCAACCAATGACGTGCTGGGCAACAGAATGTCAATTCGCTTTATAATAATTGTCTAGATCGGAGTAGAGTTTTTGCTTGTGGTTGCAGGATTAACTACGATAACGACGAAGACATAAAGCAAAACAAAGTGTCGGAGTCAAGCACGAAGGATTCATTGCGAGTTCGAGAGTTCGACAGAAGTCCGAAGGTTCATCAGGAATGCTGCCGGAACTAGCCAAGAATGAGTAGGGAGCTTGCCGAAGGGTTTTTCGGAAGCTCGCCGGAAGGTTCGTTGGAAGTTCGTGGAGCTCGCCGAGAAAGATCGGAGCTTGCCGAAGAAGCTCATCGGAACTCGCCAAGATCAAATCGTGAAGTCTAGGAGCTTGCCGGGAGTCCGCAGAATGGTTTCCGAGAGTTTATCGGAAGACCATCGGAAGTTCGCCGGAAGCTCGCTAGAAGAAATCTTGACTTACGGACTTTGTAATAGCTTAGAAAATATCTTTAAATTCGTAGTTATCATGTTAATTAGGATTAGGATTAGGTATTAATCCTATAACCCAAGTAGGGGCCAATTGGGCCCGAGTTCGGACTGGTTTGGGCCAAGTTTGGAGCCCAACCAGTGAGCTGAATTGGCCTAGGCGGTGGCACCGCCCAGCACCCGAGAGCTGGGCGGTGACACCTCCTGGGCTCAGCGGTTGCACCGCCCAGCACCCGAGCGCTGGGCGGTGGCACCGCCAGCATCGGGAACATAAGAGAATTCAAATTTTTGGAGCCCAAATTTGAATCCTCTTGAGGCCTATAAATACCCCTCAAGTCTCAGCTGAGAACACAACTTTTTGAGCAGCAAGTGATTGAGAGAAAAGTCTTAGAAGAGTCTTTGCTAGTCTTGTTTTCAATTTGCTAGTGTTCACCTCCTTCTTTCTTGCTGAAAATCTGTAAGAGAGTGAACCGCTTGTAAAAGTTGTAAGTGGGGTATTTACCCTTCCCTTTCAAGAGATTTGTTAGTGGAAGGTGGGAGCCTCATCGAAGAGGGGCCTCGCAAGTGGATGTAGGTCATTTGACCGAACCACTGTAAAATCGGCGTAATCTCTGGTTTGCATTTACTTATTGTCATTTATATTACTGCAAACCATTTGCACTTTAATGCTATACTGCTTTGTCTCTGTCTTACTTATCTCTTCAAGTTAAAACGCAATCGAAACGTTTTTAAACGAAAACGTTGCTTTTATCGTACGAAGTTTCCGAAAAGTGTTTAAATCGTGAAAAGTTTATCGTACTTCACCGCTGCACTAATTCACCCCCCCCCCTCTTAGTGCCGCTCCGATCCTAACAATTGGTATCAGAGCTCGATATTTCTCATTTCGGATTTACACCCGAGAGAAATGGCTCTTCATGGCTTTCAAGAGGGCATATCGGTTTTTCGTCCACCGTTGTTTAACGGATTGGACTACACTTATTGGAAAACTCGAATGAGAGTTTTCTTGATTTCTATAAATTTGGATTTGTGGAATATCGTTGAAAACGGTTTTCAACTTCCCTCTAAACCGATGAACGAATGGTCGGATTTGGAGAAGAAGTATTTTTCTTTAAACGCAAAGGCTATGAATGCCTTATTTTGCGCTTTGGACAAAAATGAGTTCAATCGGATTTCTATGTGCGAAATGGCTTTTGATATTTGGCGAACACTTGAAATCATGCACAAGGGAACTAGTAGAGTCAAAGACTCGAAAGTTAACATTTTAATGCATGATTTCGAGCTTTTTCGAATGAAGCCGAGCGAAACCATTGATGACATGTACACCCGTTTTAGGGATGTTGTCAATGGTTTACAAGCTCTTGGCAAATGTTTCTCGAATTTTGAACTTGTTAGTAAAGTTTTACGATCACTTTCTAAAGCTTGGGAATCAAAAGTAACGGCAATACAAGAAACAAAAGATTTAAATATTTTTCCACTTGAAGAACTTATCGGCTCATTGATGACATATAAAATGGTGCGCAATGCACATGATGAACACAATGAACACTTGAACCACCTTCCAAAGAACAGGAAGGATTTGGAACCTCGGACAAATGAATACCACTTGAGTGATGACTCAAGTGATGAGGACAACGATGAACTTGAACTTCGAACACTAAATCTTAATAAATTTATTAAATAAAAATCTAAAATAAACAATGAACTTGAATGGAGGGAGAGGCCAAAGAAGAGGAAGGCAACCAAGGATGAATCAAGAACTTCCAAAGGTGAAACGGAGAATTGGGCTTTGACGGGCTTCGACTACAAGGTAAGTAACTCAACTCTCTTGAATTATTTTGAAATTACTTGATGTTTTCCATGATGCATTTTCTCTTTTCTTTTGAATAATTATTTTTCTTGAAAATTGTATGTTTTATGTTAATAGAGTAAAATGTTAGATTTAAATAATCATATATATGTGCTTGAGAAGCAAGAATGTGCATTTTGATGATTTCCATATTAACTTTCAATGATGATGCATGGTTTTTATATGGAAGGCTTCATGATATTTTTTTTAAACCTTGTCTTTGGTTTTCAAACATGATGTATGTTTTTGACATAAGAACAAAACTTGAGCATGCTAATATAAAGTCAATCACATAAATTAAAACTAAAGAAGTTTTAGGTATCTATAAGAATCATTCAAAATTATGTTCAATGAAACCATTGCATAATGATGTAATGAAAATATTAAACATTTTGAAACCATGTTTTAGTGTCATGCATAATGATCATGCTTAATAAATTTCAAAATTATGCATATGAATCTTGTGATTTATGGATTATTGATTTTTACCATAATGAAAGTGCCTTATTAATCTTTGTTGTAATAAATCTTACACTTTCGGTTTTAAACATTATACATGTTTTTATTTGGTATAAGTGAAATAAAATCATATGAATTGAAACAACTAAAAAGAGGAAAATATTTTTTCCTTGAAAATTTATTTTTCTCTATCCTATTGATCTTGATGTTTATTATGATAAATCTATGTATACCATTTTGAATCTCTTGAAAGTAATGTTGATATTTTGATGATTTTGATGATTTAAATTTGAAATGAGTTTTATCAAAATCATGATATTGATTTTTTGGAATAACATGAGATTACCTTTGATGATCATTTTGATTCATGGAATTTTGGATTCATGACTTGGTCTTACATTTGTTTATGAGATGGTTGAAATCTTCGTACCTTTGAATTCTTCCCTTCTCCTTTCAATTTTTAAATTTATGCATGTTATATGTTGAAGATTTAAAACCATGTTTTGGTATCATGCATATCTAAGAAATATTGATGTGACAAATTGAATAAGTTGAAAATGAATGATGATTTTTCTCTTGAATATAACTTGTGATATTTTTTTATATAAATCATCATTTTGATTTCTCGACATTCGGTACATGAGATTTTATTATAAATCAAAATTTCTCATTAATCGATCTTCTATGATTTTACTTGATATTCTCTTGAGAGGAGATTTTCTAAATGAATCATGATTTTTCCTTGTGAGTTCTTGGAGTTATTACTTGATTTTTCTTTTAAAACAAGATCTCTTCTTTGTACTCCTATGATTTTTCTTGATATTTTATTTAAAGAAGATATTTACTATATGAATCATGTCTTTTGGTATTCAAATGATTTTATCCTTCATAACATGATTTCTTTGTATTTATGGCTTGCATGGCATGAAATGTTTTGGTATTATGCATGCAATGATGAAATATTCATAAAGTTAAAATGATGTATGCAATACTTATGATAATGATGTACATGATGTATTTATTGCATATGATGTGTGTCATGAATGCTTTAAATGATGAATGTTTGGTATCATGATCAACATGTTGATAAATGCTTGAAAATTTTAATTTTGAGTATCATGTATGATATGCTTATTAATGATGATTGATTTATTTTTCGGTATCGTGCATGAAAAATAAGGTTATTGAAATTGTGTATGTTTTAATTTGAATATATAATGATGCACAAATAAGAATGATACTTACCTTTGTCATAATATGAAAATTGATATAAGGGTCTTCCCTTCTTTTTGACAATGACAAAGGGGGAGCAAGAATTTCTAGCATGGACATCATGAAAAGAGGCAAACTAACTAGCTTGCACAATTCAAGATGAAAGCAAAAATTGCACTTCTCAAAAGAGAAGATGCAAATGTAACATTTGCCAAATTGTTTGCTTGCCTCATGTAAAACATTATCTCTTGCTAGTTTGGCATTTTTGCTAGCTTGTATGTTGCAAAACTTGATCACTTTTTCAAACATTTTGCTAGCTTACACTTTGCAAAGAAAGCAAAAATGACAATTCTAGAAGAAAGAGCTTGCTATTTTGAACATCACAAGCTTGCCTATCTTAAGAAACAAAAATTGCAAAAGTGCTATCTTGCCTATCTCAAGAAGCAAAACTTGCAACTTGCACATTGCAATAGGAAGCAAGAATTATGAGCTTACACAAGAAAGCTATCTTGCATTTGCTTTCGAAATTTTTGCTAGCTTGTATATTGTGAAACTTACATATCGTAAAAATTGCTAGCTTGTAGTCTAAAGAGAAGCAAAAAGTTGCTATCTCAAAAGAAGCAAATGTGCTATCTTGCCTATCTTAAGAGGCAAAAATGCTAACTTGCACATCTAGCAAAACTTGACAAATTTGCATATTTCAAGAAGCAAGAGTTGCTTTCTTGAACATCTCAATATTGCTAGCTTGCATGATGTAGAACTTGCTATCTTGAACATTACCAAAAGTGCTATCTTGTATGCAGTAAAACTTGCATATCTAAAACTTGATAGCTTAAATGTCCTAAGCATAATGCATTACTTGCTAAATTTTCTAGCTTCAAAACCGCATGATGATAAAACTTAATATTATGTTTTTCATGCAATGAGTTGAACTTATATTACAAACACAAAGAATAGTTGTACTTACTCCTTTTTGTTGATGACAAAGGGGGAGAAGTATGTTGATGGCATGATATGCATAAGTCTATGCATGAGTTCATAATGACGTGTTGCAAGTATTCATGATGAATATTGCAATGACTTGAATTCAGTTTGAATTCAAGGTTCTATCAATATGGCATATTGATAGGGGGAGTTTGTTTAAACTTCGGGAGTCAAGTTTAACTCCGTCATCAATTGGTTGTCATCATCAAAAAGGGGGAGATTGTTGAATCTCCTATTTTGATGATGAAACCAATTGATAATTATGTTTATGTTTAACTGCATTTTGAGTGATGCAGATCTACTCGATCAAGATTAGACAATTAAGGCAGGAGGAATTGACGTTGCGCCGGAGGAGATCACGTTAGGATATTGGATGGCAGAAGGCTTCGGACGTCGGGCATCGGGCCAAGAGCAGAATTGCGCCAAGGATATCGGCATTGTGGAGGTCAACCGCCGATTGGGCAACAAGCCGCAAGAGAGGACGATGCGCCGAAGAATCGGACGAAGCGCCAACCAATGACGTGCCGGGCAACAGAATGTCAATTCACTTTATAATAATTGTCTAGATCGGAGTAGAGTTTTTGCTTGTGGTTGCAGGATTAACTACGATAACGACGAAGACATAAAGCAAAACAAAGTGTCGAGTCAAGCACGAAGGATTCATTGCGAGTTCGAGAGTTCGACGGAAGTCCGAAGGTTCGTCAGGAATGCTGCCGGAACTAGCCAAGAATGAGTAGGGAGCTTGCCGAAGGGTTTTTCGGAAGCTCGCTGGAAGGTTCGTTGGAAGTTCGCGGAGCTCGCCGAGAAAGATCGGAGCTTGCCGAAGAAGCTCATCGGAACTCGCCAAGATCAAATCGTGAAGTCTAGGAGCTTGCCGGGAGTCCGCAGAATGGTTTCCGAGAGTTTATAGGAAGACCGTCGGAAGTTCGCCGGAAGCTCGCTAGAAGAAGTCTTGACTTACGGACTTTGTAATAGCTTAGAAAATATCTTTAAATTCGTAGTTAGCATGTTAATTAGGATTAGGATTAGGTATTAATCCTATAACCCAAGTAGGGGCCAATTGGGCCCGAGTTCGGACTGGTTTGGGCCAAGTTTGGAGCCCAACCAGTGAGCTGAATTGGCCTAGGCGGTGGCACCGCCTAGCACCCGAGAGCTGGGCGGTGACACCTCCTGGGCTGGGCGGTTGCACCACCCAGCACCCGAGCGTTGGGCGGTGGCACCGCCAGCATCGGGAACATAAGAGAATTCAAATTTTTGGAGCCCAAATTTGAATCCTCTTGAGGCCTATAAATACCCCTCAAGTCTCAGTTGAGAACACAACTTTTTGAACAGCAAGTGATTGAGAGAAAAGTCTTAGAAGAGTCTTTGCTAGTCTTGTTTTCAATTTGCTAGTGTTCACCTCCTTCTTTCTTGCTGAAAATCTGTAAGAGAGTGAACCGCTTGTAATAGTTGTAAGAGGGGTATTTACCCTTCCCTTTCAAGAGATTTGTTAGTGGAAGGTGGGAGCCTCAACGAAAAGGGGCCTCGCAAGTGGATGTAGGTCATTTGACCGAACCACTGTAAAATCGGCGTAATCTCTGGTTTGAATTTATTTATTTTCATTTATATTACTGCAAACCATTTGCACTTTAATGCTATACTGCTTTGTCTCCGTCTTACTTATCTCTTTAAGTTAAAACGCAATCGAAACGTTTTTAAACGAAAATGTTGCTTTTATCGTACGAAGTTTTCGAAAAGTGTTTAAATCGTGAAAAGTTTATTGCACTTCACCGCTGCACTAATTCACCCCCCCCGTCTTAGTGTCACTCCGATCCTAACAAAGACTTCTTCCGGCGAGCTTCCGACGAACTTCCGGCGGTCTTCCGGCGAACTCTCGGAAACCATTCTGCAATCTCCCGACAAGCTCCTAGACTTTACGATTTGATCTTGGTGAGTTCCAACGAGCTTCTTGGGCAAGCTTCGATCTTTCTCGGTGAGCTCCGCGAACTTCCCACGAACCTTCTAGCGAGCTTCCGAAAAACCCTTCGGCAAGCTCCCTACTCATTCTCGGCTAGTTCCAGCAGCATTCCCGACGAACCTTCGGACTTCCGTCGAACTCTCGAACTCCCAACGAATCCTTCACGCTTGACTCCGGCACTTTGTTTCGCTTTATGTCTTCATCATTATCGTAGTTAATCCTGCACACACAAGCCAAAACTCTACTCCGATCTAGACAATTATTACAACACGAATAGATATTCTGTTGCCTGGCACGTCATTGGTTGGCGTTTCGTCCGATTCTTCAGTACGTCGTCCTCTCTTGCAGCTTGTTGCCCAATCGGTAGTTGACCTCCGCAACCCCGATATCCATGGAGCAATTCCGCTCTCCTTAGCCCGATGCCCGACGTCCGAAGTCTTCTGCCCTCCAATATCCTGATGTGATCTCCTCCAACGCAACGTCAATTCCTCCTGCATCAACTGTCTAATCATGATCGAGTAGACCTGCATCACTCAAAATGCAATTAAACATCTAAACACAATCAATTAGTTTCATCATCAAAATCCGAGATTCAACAATCTCCCCCTTTTTTATGATGACAACTAATTGATGACTAACGAAGTTAACCTTAACTCCCCGGAGTTTAACCAAACTCCCCCTATCAATATGCCATTGATAGAACACTTGGATTATCCCAAATCCAAGTAACATTCATCACATGTTATGAAAAATATTTAAACCATCATGCAAATATATATAAAATATTCAATTCAATGCATGAAGTCATCAATATACTTCTCCCCCTATGTCATCAACAAAAAGGAGAAGTAACTCTAGCTATTTTAAAAGATATACAAGTTTTTGCAACTTGAAGCTAGATTTTCATCACAACATATAAGCACAAAAGCATAGCAAGATTCTTAAGTTCAATCATGGCAATTCAACACTTGAATTTTTGTGCAAGATTGCACTTTGCTTTTCTTTGCATGTTTTAACTAGCAAAAGCTTTCTCCCCTTTGTTTTTGTCGAAAAGAAGGGAAGAGTACAAGCTAGCCAGCATTTGCCTTGAGCTAGCAATCTTTCTCCCCCTATGTCATTGCCGAAAAGAAGGAGAGGAACCAATGATTTAGACTTTTACATAAATTATGAATTTGCATCAATCAATATTTCAATCATCACATGATATATACAAGACAAAAATCAAAGAAATTATGTCATGAAAGACATCAATTGTTAAACATGATATGATAATAGTCTCAAAATTTTCAATTTGCGATACATATGATACATTGCGATACTAAAAAATTTAATGTGATGCTTTTAAGGATATCAACCTATTTTTGATACAAAGCATGGCAAGAGCAATTATATTGCAAGTTTTCTAAGTTTTGCATTTTTTGCTTCTTTCGAGAGGCAAGATCTTTCTTCTCTTTTTTAGAAGTGCAAGCTTGCAAGTTTTACTTAGCATGCTAGGAAGTTTACTTTCATTTTCAATGCACAAGCTAGAAAAACCTTCTTCCCTTTATCAAAGTAAAAAAGAAAGGGAGGACTCAATGGCTAAAAGTTTCAACCATTTAACAAGCTAAATATACAAAGAATTCATGAAATATATCAATAAGGATCAATTTATGAATACCAAAGATATGATTCATGGTTCATTAAAATTCTTCTTAACAAGTTCACGATCAAGATTCATATAATTCATAATAAAGCAAATTGATGTACAATCATCACATAAGGCATACAAGGCAAAGAAATCTTGTTATTTCTATATTATGAAATATATGATATCAAGGCTCATGATTCATTTGAAAAGATATAGCACAAAGAGCAACTTGAAATATTCTTATCAAGATCACATTTTAAAATATTCCAAGTATCAAGTGTTTAGAGATAAAAAGTTCAATACATTGTATGAAAAAAAAATATAATATCAAGTTTTATCATCATGCAATGTAGCAATTAAAGATGTGCAAGTTTAGCATTTTTGCTTTTCTTGAGATAGCAACTGTTTGCTTCTCTACAAGCTAGCAATTTTTACGATATGCAAGTTTTACTACATACAAGCTAGCAAATTTAAAGATTTGTAAGTTAGTATATTTGCTTTTCTTTGCGATGTGCATGATAGCATTTCTTTGTAATGTTTAAGATAGCAAATTGTACATTATGCTAGCTAGTAAATTAAAGATGTTCAAGAAAGCAAGCTCTTTCTTCTCTTTTGAGAAGTGTCATTTTTTCTTCCTTTGCAAAGTGCATGTTTCTAAATTTTGCAAGATGAGCTAGCAATATTTCTCTCCCTTTGTTAATGTCAAAAAGAAGGGAAGACCCTTTGCGTCAATTTCTAAATCATGACAAAGGTAAGTATCAATCTTATCATTATATTTGCAAATTAAAATATGCACATTTTCAAAACCATACATTTCATTTTTCATGCATGATATAAATAAATCAATCATCATTATGAGCATATCATACATGATATTCAAGCATTAAAATTTTTAAGCATTTATCAACATGTTGATCATGATATCAAACATTCATTATTTAAAGCATTCATGATACACATCATATGCAATACATCATGTACATCATTATCATAAGTATTGCATGCATCATTACAAATTTATGAATATTTCATGCATTCATATCATCACATAAAGAATATCAAGAAGAATTAGTTGGGTGATGAGAAAACATTTCATGAATAAAAGGAATTGCATAAAGATCATATAATGAAAGATTTAAACATGTGAATACCAAAAGACATGATTTCTTATTGAATATCGAGAAATCAAGATGATGATTCAAGAAAAAAACATATCACAAGTTATATTCAAGAGAAAAATCATCATTCATTTTGTCAAATCAACATTTCTTGGGTATGCATGATATCAAAACATGGTTTCAAATCTTCAACATATAATATGCATAAATTCAAAAATCGAAGGGAGAAGGGAAGAATTCAAAGATACACATATTTCTACCATCTCATAAACAAATGAAGGATCAAGTCATGAATCGAAAATTCTATGAATCATTTCGACAAATCTCCTTTTAAATAATCGAGATTATCATCAAGGGAAATCTCATGTTATTCCAAGAAATCAAGATCATGATTTTGATAAAACTCATCTCAAATTCAAATCACCAAAATCATTTTTATGGTTCACAAAATTCGTAACATAAGTAGATTCATGATTTCATTGATAATATATTTTTCTTTTTTTTAAGTATTTCATTTTAAGTGATTGATTTCATGTTAGCATGCTTTTTCATTTATGTTAAATAAAAACATGCATCAACGTTTAGGATCGAAAAATGAATTTCGTCATAAAACCATCAAGATCAATAGATTCTCAAAAATGAATTGTTAGGATCAAGAAAATCCGAAAATAAAATTTAACACTTTCATGCATTCGGATATGGTTTTGCTATAGATTTTCAAATTAAATCATGAAGTTAAAATAGGCTCATGATCATGGAATTTTTTGTATCCAAAACACATAATTTCCAACATGTTATTAAGGCATGTAATAGTGTAAAATCATCAAGATACACATGCAAGGATTAATCCTAAGCACTATCACATATCATATAATTATCATCCCTAATGTTGCATGCATCATTCAACATTTCAAAACATAACATGCATGAAACCTTAGCAATATACTTTTCATGATCAATTTTTTAAATTTTTCAAAGATGCTAAAAAGAAAAACATGATATAATTTTTGAAAAATAATTTTTTATTTCCTATTCCTACTATCTAAATTAAGCACTCATGAAAAACTTCAAGTAATTTCAAAATAATTCAAGAGAGTTGAGTTACTTACCTTGTAGTCGAAGCCCATCAAAGCCCAATTCGCCGTTTCACCTTTGGAAGTTCTTGATTCATCCTTAGTTGCCTTCCTCTTCTTTGGCCTCTTCCTCCGTTCAAGTTCATTGTTTATTTTAGATTTTTGTTTAATGAACTTATTAAGATTTAGTGTTCGAAGTTCAAGTTCATCATTGTCCTCATCACTTGAGTCATCGCTCAAGTGGTATTCATTTGTCCGGAGTTCCAAATCCTTCCTATTCTTTGGAAGGTGGTTCAAGTACTCATCGGGTTCAAAATGTTCCAAAAGTGTCATTTCATAGGTCATTAATGACCTGATTAATTCTTCTAATGGAAAATTATTTAAATTTTTTATCTCTTGTATTGCGGTTATTTTAGGATCCCACCTTTTTGGAAGAGATCTTAAGATCTTGCTTACGAGATCAAAATTCGAAAAAGATTTACCAAGAACTCTTAGATTATTGACGACATCCGTGAAACGGGTGTACATATCGCCTATAGTCTCGCTTGGTTGCATTCGAAAAAGCTCAAAATTATGTAATAAAATGTTAACTTTCGAGTCTTTGACTCTACTAGTCCCTCGTACGTGATTTCAAGTGTTTGCCAAATATCAAAAGTCGTTTCGCACGTAGAAATCCGATTGAACTCCTTTTTGTCCAAAGCGCAAAATAAGGCATTCATAGCCTTTGCGTTTAAAGAAAAATACTTCTTCTCCAAATCCGATCATTCGTTCATCGGTTTAGAGGGAAGTTGAAAACCATTTTCAACAATATTCCACAAATCCAAATTCATAGAAATCAAGAAAGCTCTCATTCGAGTTTTCCAATAAGTGTAGTCCAATCCGTTAAACAACGATGGATAAACAACCGAAAAGCCCTCTTGAAAGCCATGAAGAGCCATTTCTCTCGGGTGTAAATTCAAAATGTGAAATACCGGGCTCTGATACCAATTGTTAGGATCGGAGCGGCACTAAGAGGGGGGGGTGAATTAGTGCAGCGGATTAAAACTTGTAAGTTCGAAAATGATTCCGTAAAATACAAGGAGATTTCGCTTTGATAGTAACTTGAGTAAAGTAAAAACCAGAAACTTGTTGCTGTGTAGATAACGATTGCAGAATGGTAAGTACTCACACATTCAATGAATACACCAATTTAAAGTGGTTCGGTCAAATGACCTACATCCACTTGCGAGGCCTTCTTCGATGAGGCTCCCAACTTCCACTAACAAATCTCTTTTAAGGGGAAGGATAAATACCCCTCTTACAACCTTTTATAAGTGGTTCACACTCTTATAAATTTTTGAATAGAAAGAAGGAGGTGAACACTCAAAGCAATTGAAGACAAGACTTGCTAAATACTTTGCTAAGGCTTTATCTCAATCTCTAACTTCTCAAAGGTTGTTATCTCAGCTGAGAATTGAGGGGTATTTATAGGCCCTAAGAGGATTCAAATTTCGGCTCCAAATTTTGAATTCTCTTGGGTTTCCGAGGCTGGCGGTGCCACCGCCTGTCTGTGTCTGACAGACAGTGTACTAGCGATGCCACTGTTGGACCTCTCGGGTGCTGGGCGGTGCCACCGCTCAGTTCTCAGGTTCTGGGCGGTGCCACCGCCTAATCTAGCGGTGCCACTGCGTACACTATTTCAGCTCGTTGGTTGGGCTCCAAACTTGGCCCAAATCAGTCCGAACTCGGGCCCAATTGGCCCCTACTTGGGTTATAGGATTAACACATAATCCTAACCCTAATTAACATACTAACTATGAATTTAAAGACATTTTCTAAGCTATTACAAAGTCTGCAAGTCAAGACTTCTTCCGGTGATCTTCCGGCGAACTCTCGGAAACCATTCCGCGGACTCCCGGCAAGCTCTTAGACTTCACGATTTGATCTTGGCGAGTTCCAACGAGCTTCTTCAGCAAGCTCCGATCTTTCTCAATGAGCTTCGCGAACATCCCATGAACCTTCTGGCGAGCTTCTGAAAAACCCTTCGACAAGCTCCCTACTCATTCTCGGCTAGTTCCAACAGCATTCCCGACGAACCTTCGGACTTCCGTCGAACTCTCGAACTCCCAACGAATCCTTCGCGCTTGACTCCGGCACTTTGTTTTGCTTTATGTCTTCATCGTTATCGTAGTTAATCCTGCACACACAAGCCAAAACTCTACTCCGATCTAGACAATTATTATAATGCGAATCGACATTCTGTTGCCCGGCACGTCATTGGTTGGCGCTTCGTCCGATTCTTCAGCGCATCGTCCTCTCTTGCGGCTTGTTGCCCAATCGGTGGTCGACCTCCGCAACCCCGATATCCTTGGCACAATTCCGCTCTCCTTGGCTCGATGCCTGACGTTCGAAGCCTTTTGTCGTCCAATATCCTGATGTGATCTCCTTCGGCGCAACGTCAATTCCTCCTGCGTCAACTGTCTAATCATGATCGAGTAGACCTGCATCACTCAAAATGCAGTTAAACATCTAAACACAATCAATTAGTTTCATCATCAAAATCTGAGATTCAACAACTATTACTACAATTTAGTTATCCTTATTAAAAAACCCAACAAAATCATTCCTATATTGCTGTATAAACTTTTCGTCACAAAGTTTTCATCTCTACGACGAACGATGCACTACAGAATTCCAACCGCATAGCACAGTTTGTTTGATCTTACTACTGCATTTTTTCTATCCAAATCTCTATAAAATTTTTAGGACAACTTTAACATTTCATAACAGCAGATTTTCCTTTTATTTCATCAAAATATTCTCAATATAAATCACTGATCTTTTACGCCCAAGCTGCTACATTTTAGATGTAAAAATCTGCTATAGTACCTTTTTGTGATCCTCAATTTTTCCAAACCTTCCACCATCCTATGCCATTAACCCATCAATAAAAAAAAGACAGGGACATATCTGACCTACATGCATATGCTATGGTGGATTGAATCGCAGATTGAATCACGCTTTGAGGATAAATTACGCACTTTGTTTGCAGAATTTAGAATTGGACAATCACCAAGTCCAACCAAATTTCAGCGAGGAGAGAGTTTAGAGAGGCCTCCAAATAAGGAGGGATAGCCCTTGGACATGCTTCACCCATGCATGAGGGTGGACTTCCTATGATGGGAAGAAGGAGATCCGACGGGGTGGATTTCACGCACCGAACATTACTTTCGCTATTTTCGAACGTTGGATGATGCTATGGTGGAAGTTGCTATCATCCACCTTGAAGGAGATGCTATTCAATGGTACAATTGGCTAGAATACAATCATGGGGCTCCAACATGGAATCAATTTAAGAACACACTGCTGAATCGTTTCAGACCTACGGACTATGAAAATATCGATGGCCAACTCGCAAAGATTCGACAAACCTCTACGATTCAAGAGTACCAAACCAGGTTTGAGAGGCTATCCTAACTTGCTCATGATTGGACTGACCATCAATTGTCAGGAACATGCATCGAAGGACTCATGCTAGAAATAAAAGGGGAGGTTAAGGCACGGCAGCCCCGTACCGTGACAGCTGCAATTTCATTCACCCAAATACAAGAAGAATGGCTCAACCAAGAAGCTTGGAGGATGAGAACCTCTCCTAGACCCACAGCATATAAACCTCCTTCTGCTCCTAGCCATCCTTCTGTTAGGATCAAGAGCGGCACTAAGAGGGGGGGTGAATTAGTACAGCGGTAAAATAACGTCGGTTCAAAAACTTTCATACGATAAAATCGTTTTTGATGTAAAACCATTTTCAGAAACTTAACTTGAAAGCAAGTTCATAAAAGTATTGAAGGTAGTAAGCTATTGAAGAGGTTTGCAGTAAGGTAATAGTAAGAATAAATGCAAACCAGAGAAGACAGCTGTTTATAGTGGTTCGATCAATCGTGACCTACATCCACTCCTCTGATTCCTCTTCCGTCGAGGCCACCGGCATCCACTAGAGGTCTTCCTTCAATAGGCGAAAACCAACTCCTTCTTACACCCCTCTTCTCCTTTTCACGGGTTTAGGAGACAACCCTTACAAGCACTCACACTCCTCTTACAGAATTCTAAACTTAGAGTAGAGGAGGGAATTTCTAAAGTGATTTCTATAGCGTTTCTTTCCTTTTTTTAATCTTTGTGCTTGTGTGCTTTAACCAAGGATGAGAGGGGTATTTATAGGCTTCAAGTTGATTCAAACTTGGAGCCTAAAAACATCTCATCCCGGGTTCCCTGGGCATGGGAGGTACCACCGCCCAGATCTAGAGGTACCACCACTTGAGAGGCTATGCTGGGCAGTACCACTACCCAGACTAGCAGTACCATTGCCTGGCACCCTGACAGTGGCGGCACAACTGCCCAGACTAGCAGTACCACTGCCTGACATAGTCTCGAAGATCGTGCCACGATAGTGAGTCTTCTTGGGACACTGTTTGGGCTACTTATTGGGCCCAACACAATTCTTACATAGGCCTAACTGGCCCGTAATTAGGTTGGCCAAATCCAAGCCCAATTACATGCTAACTACGATTCCAAAGACATTTTCTAAGCTAAACTAAGCCTGTAAGTCTATTCTTCCAGCATGCTTCCGACGATCTTTCGGCGAACCTCCGATGAACTCTCGGTAATGTTCCAGTGGACTCCCGGCAAGCTCCTAGACTTGCGATGATCCACTTGGTGAGTTCCAATGAGCTTCTCTAGCAAGCTCCGTGACTTCTCGGCTGGTTCCCGTAGAACTTCCGACGAACGTCCGGTCTTTCGACGAACTCTCGAACTCCCAACGTGATCACGTCCTTGACTCTAGGACTTCATTTTGCTTTATGCCTTGCTATCATAATTAATCCGGCATATGTAAAACAAACTTCAATCTAGACAATTAATACTAAGCAATAATCAAGTTGTCTGGCATGTCATTGGTCCCTCGACGCTTCGTCCGATTCTTCGGCGCATCGTCCTCTCTTGCGACCTATTGCCCAATCAGCCAATTGACTCTGCAACTCCGATATCCTTGGCATAATGTCTGCTCTTCTTGGCCCTGATGCTCGAATCTAAGGCCCGAAGCCTTCTATCGATACGTCGACCGATCCATCGGCCCGACGTCCAATCTTCTGACATGTTCCTTCGGCCCAACATTGTTTTCCTGCTTTAATTGTCTCATCCTGATTGAAGCATCCTATGTCACTCAAAATGCATATTAAAACATAAACGCATATCAATTGATTTCATCATCAAAATCTGAGATTCAACAATCTGCCCCTTTTTTATGTTGACAACCAACTGACGACAGAGTTAACCTTAACTCCTAGAGTTTAACCAAACTCCCCCCATCGATATGTCATATTGATAGAAACTCTTGGATTAAAAAATCCAAGCAAACATGCCATGATCAAATCATGCATGTCATCAACATACTTCTCCCCCTTTGTCATCAACAAAAAGGAGAAGTACAATTCTCATGTGTTTAGAAGTAGGAGTTCAAATCGTTGCATAATAATCATCAAGATTTATCATCATGCAAGCTAGCAAAAATTTGAGTTTTGCAAGTTTGTAAATTTTGCTAGATATGCAAGTTCAACATGTTTGTTTTGCAATGTTCAAGCTAGCAAGTGTTTAAAAGAGAAAGCAAGTTTTACAATATACAAGCTAGCAATAATTTAGAATTGTATAAGTTTGCAAATTTGCTTTTCTTTGCAATGCGCAAGATAGCAATTTTGCTTCTTTTGAGATAGCAACTCTTTGCTTCTCAAGATAGAAAAGCTAGTGATGTTCAAAATAGTAAGCTCTTTCTTCTCTTTTGAGAAGTGCCATTATTTTTGCTTTCTTTGCAAAAACGCAAGATAACAGAATGTTACATTGTTTTACAATATGGAAGCTAACAATTTGAGATGTTCAAGAAGCAAGTTCTTTCTTCTCTTTTGAGAAGTGCAATTTTTTGCTTTCTTCTTGAATTGTGCGAGCTAGCATCTTTTATCTCCCCCTTTGTCATTGTCAAAAAGAAGGGAAGACTCTTTATATCAATTTTCATATTTTGACAAAGGTAAGTATCAATCTTATTTGTGCATCATTATATTTTCAAATTAAAATATGTATAATTTCAAAATCTTACATTTGATTTTTCATACATGATATTGAAAAATCAATCATCATTTTGAGCATATCATACATGATACTAAAAACATTAAATTTTTTAAGTATTTATCAATATTTTGATCATGATACCAAACATTTATCATTTAGAGCATTCATGATGCATTATAAGCAATACATCACATACATCATTATAATAAGTATTGCATGCATCATTTCAAATTCTTGAATATTTCATGCATTCATATCATCACATAAGGAATATCAAGAAGAAAATAATTGGGTGATGAGATAAACATTTTATGAATACAAGGAATTATATAAAGTTCATATCATGAAAGATTAGAACATGTGAATACCAAAAGACATAATTCATTTTGACACATCTCCTCTTAAATAAATAACGTAAAGAATTCTTAGGAGATCATGAAAAATCTTGATTTATATAAAAGATTTCATGTAATAAATCTCAAGAAATCAAGTTCGTGATTTCGATAAAACCCATTAAATTCAAACCATCAAAATCAATTTCATGGCTCAAGAGATTCATAAACATGATATAAATAGATTCATTAATCTCCTTTTTGAAAAAATCGATAAAGTCAAAAAAAAAAATTTCAAGGAGAAACCTTTGCACTTTTTAGCTGTTTTAATTCATGTGATTTATTTCATACATGCATGTTCTTTTCTTTTATGCCAAATAAAAACATACATCAACGTTTAGGATCAAAAAATGAATTTCGTCATAAAAACCATCAAGACCAATAAATCACAAAAATCATCATGTATAACTTTAAAATCTTATGCATAAAAATCGTCAATCATGGAATCAAAACATTTAATATTTTCATTATACCATTATGCATTACTTCAAATCAAACATGATTTCATTTAATCAAAATCGAGAAATGATTATGCAAATCAACATGATACACATTATTATTTCTTAGCATGATTTCATAAGGTATTTTTAATCAAAATCATTTTTTTTATCATAAACATGCAATTTTCATGATTATTTTCAAAATTTCTAGAATGATAAGCATGATTCTTAATTTTTACATTTTCATTATTAAATTATTAAACATTGAATTTTCAAAAAAATTAATTCTAAACTAAATAAAAAAGGAAAATGCATAATGAAAAACATCATGTAATTTTGATGCAAATTAAAGGCATTTTGATTACTGTTAGGATCAAGAGCACTAAGAGGGGGGGGGGTGTGAATTAGTGCCGCGGAAAACTTTCGACGATTAAAACTGCATTCGTACGATAAAAGCGATTTTGGTTAGAAAGCTGATTCGTAAATCACTTTAACTTGTGATCAAGCGAGATGCAGTTAAAGTAAATATATAGAGGTAGTTTGCAGTTAAGATAGACAACATAATCTAATAGCAAACTGGAATACGACCTTCGTACGATAAAACCGATTTCCGTCTTAACGCCGATTCGGAAAATACTTAACTATGAAACACGTTCGTAAATGAGCAGAAGGCAGTAAGCTACTGAGGAGGTTTGTAGTAAAGATAAGATGCTCAAACTAAATATAAACCGAGATTTAGAGTGGTTCGGTCAATCTTGACCTACATCCACTTTTGGCTTCCTCCACCGATGAGGTCACTGACGTCCACTAGAAGCCTTCCTTCAATAGGCGAAGGCCAACCAACTTTTTATAGTTTCACTCCTTTTGACGGGCTTAGGAGACAACCCTTACAGAATTTCTCTCCTCTATTGAAAGATCAAAACTTGGAAGAAAAGTGGGAGAAGAACTTCTAGCCTTTACAACACTTTTGAGCTCTAAAAATCACAGTGTAAGATTGGATTTTCGGTGTCTTTGGTGTTTTTGCTTTCATGCAGGAAAGGGTGGGGCTTATATAGGCCCCAAACTGGTTTGACTTTGGAGCTCAAAAGTGTCTTTTCCTGGATTTTCGGGGTCCTGGCGGTACCTCCTAACTGGGGCGGTACAACCGCCTGGCAGCTCGGAGACTGAGCCTCTAGGTGGTGCCACCGCTTGACAGGGGTGGTTGCACCGCCCAGTCTCGCTCGGAGACTGAGCCCAGGCGGTGCCACCGCCTAACCTGGGTGGTTGCACCGCCCAGCTTTCCTGGGAGACCATCCCCTGGGTGGTGCCACCGCCGACCCTGGCGGTGCCACCGCCTAGCAGGAATTCTGGTCCGAATGGGTTGATCCATTCGGTCCAATTGCCCCCAAATTAAGTTAATGGAATCATCTCCCATTCCTAACTTAATCTACATGCTAACTACGATATTTCTTAAGACATTTACTACAACTTGCTCCGGTGCGTCAATCGCTTCTTCTGGCAAGCTTCCGCGAACTTTCGGCGAACATCCGACGAACCTTCGGCGATGCTCCGGCAGACATCTGGCAAACTCCTAGACTTGCGATGGTCCACTTGGCGAGTTTCGACGAGCTTCTTTGGCAAGCTTCTGGACTTCTCGGATTTGTTCCCATAGAACCTCTGACGACCGTCCGGACTTCCGTCGAACTCTCGTACTCCCAACGTGATCATAGTCTTGACTCTGGCGTAACTCCTACTGCATGTCTTACTTTCATCATAGTTAATCCTGCACATGTAATGTAAAACTTCGATCGAGATAATTAATCCTAAGCAATTAACCAAGTTGTCCGGCATGTCATTGGTCCCTCGACGCTTCGTCCGATTAGTCGACGCATCGTCCTCTCCTACGGCCTATTGCCCAATCAGCCAATTGACTCTGCAACTCCAATATTCTTGGCACAATACCCGCTCTTCTTGGCCCGACATCCAATCTTCTGACATATGTTCCTCCGGCACAACATGATTTTTCCTGCTTTAATTGTCTCATCCTGATCGAAGCATCCTGTGTTACTCAAAACGCAGATTAAAACATAAACACAATTATCAATTGGTTTCATCATCAAAATACGAGATTCAACGATTACCTTAACGTCGAAAGGCGTTAAGGCATAGTTTGCCATCTCGCCTTTGTTGATTTTCTCCTCGTCTTTGGAGGAGCTCGATTCATCCCACTTTGTATTCTTCTTGCGTTCAAGGCAAGTAGGTTCATTCTTTTTAAGTTTATTTTTTTCTTTAATTCTTGTTTCATAAACTTTTTAAATTTCATAGTGAGTTCAAGTTCACCATCACTTGAGCTTATGCTGGAGTGGTATTCGATTGTTCTTAGTCCAAAAACCTTTCTGTTCTTTGGAAGGTGGTTCTCAAGTATTTTGCGTGCGTTGCATGTCATTTCATAGGTCATCAAGGACTCTATTAGTTCTTTAATCGGAAAGGTATTCAAAATTTTTGATTCTTGAATTGCCGTTACTTTTGAATCCCAAGTTTTAGAGAGTGATCGAAAATCTTGCTAACAAGTTCAAAATTTGAAAAACATTTTCCAAGAGTTTTTAAACCATTGACGACATCCATAAAATGAATGTACATATCAACAACGGTTTCGCTCGGCTTCATTCGAAAAAGCTCGAAATCATGCATGAAAAAATTACTTTTTGAATCTTTAAATTTGCTAGTTCCTTTATGCGTGATTTCAAGAGTGCACCAAATATCGAAAGCTATTTCGCAAGTAGAAACCCTATTAAACTTGATTTTGTCTAAGGTGTAAAATAGAGCGTTCATAGCTCTAGCATTTAAAGAAAATGTCTTCATCTCCAAATCATTCCAATCTTTCATTGGTAGAGAATACCTTTTAAAACCGGATTTGACAATGTGCCATAAATTCAAATCCAATGAAAGCAAGAAAACTCTCATCCGAGTTTTCTAATAAGTGTAGCCCATCCCATTGAAAAAGGGAGGACGAATGAGAGAGTGACCGTCTTGGTTGCCGAAAAGAGCTCTTTCAATTTGGTTGTTAAACCAAATATGAAAAATGAGGCTCTGATATCAATTGTTAGGATCAAGAGTGGCACTAAGAGGGGGGTGAATTAGTGCAGCGGTAAAATAACGCCGGTTTAAAAACTTTCGTACGATAAAACCATTTCCGACGTAAAACAGTTTTCAAAAACTTAACTTGAAAGCGAGTTCATAAAAGTATTGAAGGTAGTAAGCTATTGAAAAGGTTTGCAGTAAGGTAATAGCAAGAATAAATGCAAACCAGAGAAGACAACTATTTATAGTGATTCGATCAATCGTGACCTACATCCACTCCTCCGATTCCTCTTCCGTCGAGGCCACCGGCATCCACTAGAGGTCTTCCTTCAATAGGTGAAGACCAACTCCTTCTTACACCCCTCTTCTCCTTTTCACGAGTTTAGGAGACAACCCTTACAAGTGTCACGCCCCTAAAATAATATATCGATGATTTTTTAAAATTTTCATCACAAACCAATCCAGGATCCAAACTAACATTTGAGGTTACTAAGAAAATATTCAGATTAAAATTTCACCTCTATAATCTATAAATTTATAAACCCTGTGCAGTTCATAAACATACAACACATCGCTCAATGATTCATAAAATCTGAACCCAACTCACCAAAATAATAACCACAACATAAATTCATAAATTTATAAACCCTGTGCAGTTCATAAACATATATCACATCGCTCGATGATTTATAAAATCTGAACCCAACTCACCAAAATAATAACCACAATATAAATTCATAAGTGTGGGAGTTTGTACAATCATAAAACCAACGTTTACCATAAGTTCATATCGTTACACGAATTAAACTTAACATTCTAGAATCTTAAACATGAGAGGTCCTTTAAACTTTTACAAAATCCACAAGTTTAGATTCATCGTCAATATTTCATTAGATGCAGCGTGTGCTTATACAACAAAAACATATATACTAATAAAGATCTGCCCAAAATCTTTTAGCTTTCCACTGCCTCAGCCCAATCTTAACATTTAAGCAAGCGACAAGCTATCCTGAAAAATTTATATAACAACGGGGTGAGCATATAAAGCTCAGCAAGTGACTAACATATCCATGTCAAAAGAGGACAATTTCCAAAGAGATAAAGTTTCAAAATGCAAGGCAGAATATAAGAATTCATAGACGTAATATCATTAGGTGCAGAATCACAATTGTCATTTCAATCATACATATTTGGTTCATAACAGATGGGGCATAGAGTAATTAGAGCATATCAACCACGAATGAAACGTTTCGGAGCATATCAATAACAAATGAAACATTTCGGAGCTTATCAATGACGTATGAAATGTTCCGGAGCATATCACGGCGTATGGAACATTTTGAAGCATATCAACAATAAATGAAACATTTCGGAGCTTATCAATGGCGTATGAAATGTTCCAGAGCATATCAACGGCATATGGAACATTTCGAAGCATATCAACAATGAATGAAACATTTCGGAGCTTATCAATGGCGTATGAAATGTTCCGGAGCATATCAACGGCATATGGAACATTTCGAAGCATATCAACAATGAATGAAACATTTCGGAGCTTATCAATGGCGTATGAAATGTTTCGGAGCATATCAACGGCATATGGAACATTTTGAAGCATATCAACAATGAATGAAACATTTCGGAGCATATAAATAACAAATGAAATGTTTCGGAGCTTATCAATGGCGTATGAAATGTTTCGGAGCATATCAACGGTGTATGAAACATTTCGGAGCATATCAATAACAAATACCAAACAGAAGCTCAAACGTCGTCTTTGACGTTACATTCATATCATTCTTATCCAAAGCATGTACAGAAACACATAACCAAAGCTCTGGATATCATATCAAACATACAGAAGGTGAAGTGGGACCATAACATAATATGGTACATCCATTTCTGAATGACCACCAAACATAAGTCTCCCACGTCTGGGAGGTCTCCCACATTTGGGAGCTCCATCCACCCACGTCTGAGTGAAGTCATAGGGGCCGGCAGAGCATCTCAGGCTCTATGCATAACTCCCTTCACCATTTTTGGCGAAGGTTCATAATATCCCACAAACACCAGAGTACAAAAGGATAGTATGAACAATGAATAGCACATATCGGAAGCACACGCGGAACAACAAAACGTACATGTGCCTTTACGAGTCAATCCGAAGTAAGCAATAATCTTTCACAATTATATTCAGATTTAAAAGGAATTGAAAGCAAGGGCACATATGGAATCCAAGAAATCACATACAACTCAATTCAAATAAGAAGGTTAGATGAATTCAATATCCAAAGGAATGAAACTAGAATAGGCACACATCGAAAGCAAATGCGGAACAATGGGTTATACATATGCCTATATAAGTCAATGTGATATAGCATAAACGTTACACAATATGTTCAGGAATGATAATAATTTATAGACAAGAGCAAACGAGAATTCAAACATTAATATAAGCCACAATTGAGTGAAGGGAACTGAACAAAATCTATTTCCAAACGAACGAAAACATAAGATACGAAATCGATCAAAGCTCGATTTCTGACAGAATTCGGGAGGCTCATTGGATAAATACTTCAGATTGTCAATTATGCTCCAATACCCTCAAAAAGGCTATTGTCGAAATATATATAAATCTATTTTCTGTTGAAATAAGTTTCGTACAAATCATGGTTTCCAACAAGGAGTTACCTTTGATTTGGTAACACAAGGTCAAAAACAAAATCACTATTTTGCAGAATTCATAGGGTCAGATTCAACAGATAATAGGGTAGACATTTGAATTCCAAATTTTTCAATCTATATATCAAAAGAAAGGTCTACAAGTCTAGTTTCGAACGAAATTAGTTTGGTACAAATCAGAATTTCCAACATGGACTTATAGGTATTTTAGTATTGAAAGGTCAGAAATTTTGATCCCTGTTCTGCAGCATCTATAGGCTCATTTGAAACAGACGTTTGGGTAAGTATTCGGTGTCAAAAATCTGCAAAATTAGTGTCAAAAGAAAGATATAAGAGTCTAATTTCATACGATCTAGGTTCTGCCTGAATTCACATTTGGTGCTAAAAATTATAGCTGAAAAAGTGTATAGGGGTCAGTTTACCGAAAAATTTCAGATCATTGGTTTTATGTCCAAAGAGAGAAATATCAGGTTCTAAGCATAAATCTTTCAGAATCAATATAGGAACATAGATTAATACTTCTATAGGATGGGGTTAGAATACTTGCCTTTGAGAATTTTGACCCTAAATGAGAAGATTTGAGCAAGAAACCTCAAAGCCCCAAATTTTTTTCTTCTTCTTCTTCCCCCTTTTTCTTCTCTTTTTCTTTCTTTCTTTTTCCTGTGCTTCCACGAAGCTGCCTTCTCTGGTTCCTTATGAACAAAGGCAGAGAGGCTTAAATGGTGGGATTTGCAATTTTGTGTATTTTGCAGTTTAGTCCTTGTATTATTATATTTACGATTAGGTCCTTAGGGTTTACATATTGGTCCTCAAAACTTTTTTTTTTTTTTTTGAAAAAATCCCCCAAATCTTATGAATAAGTTCTCAGATTAATACTTTGGCTCTTTTATCAAATTTAAAATAGATACTTACATTATAACTAGAAACTTATACAAAAATTTCGATAATGAGGGATGTTCCAACAAGCACTCACACTCCTCTTACAGAATTCTAAACTTATAGTGGAGGAGAGAATTTCTAAAGTGATTTCTACAATGTTTCTTTTCTTTTTTGCTTTTTGTGCTTGTGTGCTTTAACCAGGGATGAGAGGGTTATTTATAGGCTTCAAGTTGATTCAAACTTGCAGCCTAAAAACATCTCATCCCGGGTTCCCCGGGCACAAGCGGTACCACCGCTTGTGCTGGGCGGTACCACCGCCTAGTGTCAGTTTGGCTGACACTATCCTAGGTCGTACCACCACCCAGGTCTGGTTGTACCACTGCCTGGGAGGCTGTGCTGGGTGGTACCACCGCCCAGACTGATGGTACCACCGCCTGCACCCTACCAGGGGCGGTACAACCACCCAGACTGGCGGTACCACCGCCTAACATAGTCTCGAAGACTATGCCACGATGGTGAGTCTTCTTGGGACACTATTTGGGCTTCTTATTAGGCCAAACACTGTTCTTACATGGGCCTAGCTAGCCCATTATTGGGTTGGCCCAATCCAAGCCCAATTACGTGCAAACTACGATTCCTAAGACATATTAGAAGCTAAACTAAGTCCACATGTCTATTCTTACAACGATCTTCCGGCGAACCTCCGACGAACTCTCAACAATGTTCCGGTGGACTCCCGGTAAGCTCCTGTACTTGCGACGATCCACTTGGTGAGTTTCGACGAGCTTCTCTAGCAAGCTCCGCGACTTCTTGGCTGGTTCCCACAGAACTTATGATGAACATTCAGTCTTCCAATGAACTCTCGAACTCCCAACGTGATCGCGTCCTTGACTCCGAGACTTCATTTTGCTTTATGCCTTGCTATCGTAATTAATCCTGCACATGTAAATAAACTTCGATCTAGACAATTAATACTAAGCATTAATCAAGTTGTCCGACAAGTCATTGGTCCCTCGACGCTTCGTCCGATTCTTTGGTGCATCTCCTCTCTTGCTGCCTATTGCCCAATTGGCTAATTGACTCCGCAACTCCGATATCCTTGGAGCAATGTCCACTCTATTTGGTCCGATGCCCGAATCCACGGCCCGAAGCCTTCTGTCGATACGTCGACCGATCCACAGGCCCGACGTCCAATCTTCTGACATGTTGCTCCGGCCCAACATGATTTTCTTGCTTTAATTGTCTCATCCTGATCAAAACATCTTGTATCACTCAAAACATATATTAAAACATAAACACATATCGATTTGTTTCATCATCAAAATCGGAGATTCAACAATCTCCCGATTTTTTATGATGGCAACCAACCGACGACGAAGTTAACCTTATCTCCCGAAGTTTAACCAAACTCCCCCTATCAATTTCCTATATTGATAGAAACTCTTGGATTCAAATATCCAAGCAAACATGCTATAATCAAATCATGTATGTCATCAACATACTTCTCCCTCTTTGTCATCAACAAAAAGGAGAAATACAATTCTCATGTGTTTAGAAGAAGGAGTTCAAATCATTGGATAATAAACATCAAGTTTTATCATCATATAAGCTAGCAAAAATTTAAGTTTTGCAAGTTTGTAAATTTTGCTAGATACACAAGTTCAGCATGTTTGTTTTGCAATGTTCAAGCCAGCAAGTGTTTAAAAGAGAAAGCAAGTTTTGCAATATACAAGCTAGCAATAATTTAGAATTGTATAAGTTTTCAAATGTACTTTTCTCTGTAATATGCAGGATAGCAATTTTGCTTCTTTTGAGATAGCAACTCTTTGCTTCTCAAGATAGGCAAGCTAGTGATGTTCAAGATAGCAAGCTCTTTCTTCTCTTTTGAGAAGTACAATTATTTTTGCTTTCTTTGCAAAAATGCAAGCTAACAGAATGTTACATTGTTTTACAATATGAAAGCTAACAATTTAAGATGTTCAAGAAGCAAGTTATTTCTTCTCTTTTGAGAAGTGTAATTTTTTGCTTTCTTCTTGAATTGTGCAAGCTAGCATCTTTTATCTCCCCCTTTGTCATTGTCAAAAAGAAGGGAAGACTCTTTATATCAATTTTCAGATTTTGACAAAGGTAAGTATCAATCTTATTTGTGCATCATTATATTTTCAAATTAAAATATGTATAATTTCAAAATCTTACATTTGATTTTTCATACATGATACTGAAAAATCAATCATCATTTTGAGCATATCATACATGATACTAAAAACATTAAATTTTTTAAGTATTTATCAACATTTTGATCATGATACCAAACATTTATCATTTAGAGCATTCATGATGCATTATAAGCAATACATCACATACATCATTATAATAAGTATTGCATGCATCATTTCAAATTCTTGAATATTTCATGCATTCATATCATCACATAAGGAATATCAAGAAGAAAATAATTGGGTGATGAGATAAACATTTTATGAATACAAGGAATTATATAAAGTTCATATCATGAAAGATTAGAACATGTGAATACCAAAAGACATAATTCATTTTGACACATCTCCTCTTAAATAAATAACGTAAAGAATTCTTAGGAGATCATGAAAAATCTTGATTTATATAAAAGATTTCATGTAATAAATCTCGAGAAATCAAGATCATGATTTCGATAAAACCCATTAAATTCAAACCATCAAAATCAATTTCCAGGTTCAAGAGATTCATAGAGATGATATAAATAAATAAATTAATCTTCTTTTTGAAAAAATCGATAGAGTCGAAAAAATAAAATTTTCAAGGAGAAACCTTTCCACTTTTTAGTTGTTTTAATACATGTGATTTATTTCATACATGCATGTTCTTTTCTTTTATGCCAAATAAAAACATGCATCAATGTTTAGGATCAAAAAATGAACTTCATAATAAAAACCATCAAGACCAACAAATCACAAAAATCATGTATAACTTTAAAATCTTATGCATAAAAATCGTCAATCATGGAATCAAAACATTTAATATTTTCATTACACCATTATGCATTACTTCAAACCAAACATGATTTCATTTAATCAAAATCGAGAAATGATTATGCAAATCAACATGATACACATTATTATTTCTTAGCATGATTTCATAAGGTATTTTTAATCAAAATCATTTTGTTTATCATAAACATGTAATTTTAATGATTATTTTCAAAATTACTAGAATGATAAACATGATTCTTAATTTTTACATTTTTATAATTAAATTATTAAACATGTAATTTTTAAGAAAATTAATTCTAAACTAAATAAAAAAGGAAAATGCATCATGAAAAGCATCATGTAATTTCGAAGTAAATTAAAGGCATTTTGATTACCTCAACATCAAAAGGCGTTAAGGCATAGTTTGCCACCTCACCTTTGTTGATTTTTATCTCATCTTCAGAGGAGCTCGATTCATCCCACTTTGTGTTCTTCTTGCGTTCAAAGCAAGTAGGTTCGTTCTTTTTAAGTTTATTTTTGTTCTTCAATTCTTGTTTCATAAACTTTTTAAATTTCATAGTGAGTTCAAGTTCACCATCACTTGAGCTTATGCTCGAGTGGTCTTCGATTGTTCTTAGTCCAAAAACTTTCCTGTTCTTTGGAAGGTGGTTCTCAAGTTCTTTACGTGTGTTGCACGTCATTTCAAAGGTCATCAAGTGTTGAATCTCGGATTTTGATGATGAAGTCAATTGTCATGTGTTATCTAATCTATATGTTGAGATAAGTGTGCAGAATTAACTACGATGAAAGTAAGATATGCAGCACGAGTTACGCTGGAGTCCAGACAATGATCACGTTGGGAGTTCGAGAGTTTGACGGAAGTTCGGACAATCGTCGGAGGTTCTGCGGCAACAAATCCGAGAAGTCCATGAGCTTGCCAAAGAAGCTCGTTAGAACTCACCAAGTGGATCGTCGCAAGTCCCGGAGTTTGCCGAAAGTCCGTAGGAGCATCACCGAGGGTTCATCGGATGATCGACGGAAGTTCGCCGGAAGAAGCGATTGACGCACCAGAGCAAGTTGCAGTAAATGTCTTAGGAAATATCGTAGTTAGCACAATGATTAAGTTGGAAATGGGAGGTGATCCCATTAACTTAATCTTGGGGCAATTGGGCCCCTGAAAAACCCAAATTGGGCCGAATGGATCAACCCATTTGGACCTTGATTTCTGCCAGGCGGTTGAACCGCCCCGGCCAGGCGGTGGCACCGCCTGGGCTCAATCTCTGAGCGAGACTGGGCGGTGCAACCGCCCCTTACAGGAGGTGGCACCGCCTAAGCTCGGTCTTCCACCTCTAGCAGGAGGTGCAACCGCCTGAGCTCGGACTTCGAGTTCTAGTAGGAGGTGCAACTGCCCCTGACAGGAGGTGGCACCACCCAGAGGCTTAGTCTTCAAGCTCTGCAAGGCGGTGCAACCGCCTCAGTCAGGCGGTGCAACCGCTAGATCCCGGAATTCTGGGAATTGACAGTTTTGAGCTCGGAATTCAAACTGGGTTGGGGCCTATAAAAACCCCACCCTTTCAGCACTGAAAGGGTACTAAAACACACCGAAATCCTGATCTTATTCTATGATTTTTAGTGCTCAAAATTATTGTAAAAGCCAAAAGTTCTTCTCCCTCTTTTCTTCCAAGTTCTGATCTTTAAAGAGAGGAGAGAAAATTCTGTAAGGGTTGTCTCCTAAGCCCGTCAAAAGGAGTGAAACTGTAAAAGGGTGGTTGGCCTTCGCCTATTGAAGGAAGGCCTCTAGTGGACGTCGGTGACCTTGTAGGTGGAGGAAGCCAAAAGTGGATGTAGGTCAAGATTGACCGAACCACTCTAAATCTCGGTTTGCATTTACTTTGAGCATATTATCTTTACTACAAACCTCCTCAAAAGCTTACTGCTTTCTGCGCATATACGATTGAGTTTCAAGCTTTGCACTTTCCGAATCGGCGTTTAGACGTAAATCAGTTTTATCGTACGATCATCATATTTCAGTTTACGTTTACGTTTTGATTTCTATCATAACTGCAAACTGCCTTTATATCCTTGCTTTAAATGCATCTCTCTTAATCAAGTGATTTACGAATCAGCATTTAGACATAAATCAGTTTTTTTGTACGAATATCATATTTCAGATTGCGCCTACTATCTGATTTGAACCATAACTGCAAACTGCATTTATATCTTTGCTGCATCTCGCTTAATCAAAAGTTAAAATGATTTACGAATCGGCTTTCTTACTGAAATCACTTTTATCGAACGAACGCAGTTTTTTTTTAATCGTAGAAGGTTTTCCGCTGCACTAATTCAACCCCCCCCCCCCCCCCCCCTCCTCTTAGTGCTCTTGATCCTAACAATTGGTATCAGAGTGGGGTTAACTCTCTAACGGATTAAAACCCAAGAGAGATGGCATACGCCGGAAACCAAGAGGGCCATTCTATTACACGTCCACCCATGTTCAATGGGACGGACTACACCTATTGGAAGACCCGAATGAGGATCTTTCTTATTTCTATGGATTTTGTACTTTGGAATCTTGGCGAAAATGAATTTTCGAAGTCTTCTCTTCCAATGATCGATTGGACTGAATTGGAGAAGAAGGCTTTCGCTTTTAATGCAAAGGCTATGAATGCCTTATTTTGTGCACTTGATAAAAACGAGTTCAACCGTGTTTCGGTTTGTGAAACCGCATTTGATATTTGGCACACACTCGAAGTGACTCACGAAGGCACAAGTAGAGTGAAAGAGTCAAAAATCAATCTTTTGATACATTTTTTCGAACTTTTCCGGATGAAACCGAGTGAGACTATTGGCGACATATTTACCCGTTTCACGGATGTCGTCAATGGTCTAAAAGAACTCGGAAAAATTTTTTTGGATTTTGAGCTCGTAAATAAGATTCTAAGATCCCTTTCTAAAAGTTGGGATCCTAAAGTCACTGCTATTCAAGAGGCGAAAGATCTAAACAACTTCCCTCTTGAAGAACTAATCGGGTCATTAATGACCTACGAGATGACTTGCAAAGCTCATGAAGAGCAAGAAGACATCCTTCCAAAGAACAGGAAGGATATGGCACTCAGAACTTTAGAAGACCACTTGAGAGAAAACTCAAGTGATGAGGACTATGACGATGACGTGGCACTTCTAACAAGAAAATTTAAAAAATTCATTAAAAGAAACAAGTTTAAGAATGACATAAAAAATAAACTTGAACCCAAGAAGGACCAAGTTATTTGCTACGAGTCCAAAAAGCCGGGACACTATAAAAGTGATTGTCCCCAAGTCAAAAAGAGAACATCAAAGAAGAAGGCGCTCAAAGCAACGTGGGATGACTCGAGCGCGTCCGAAGAAGAGGAGTCCAACACCGAGCAAGTTGCTCATTACGCCTTAATGGCCATCGGAGAGGAGGTAACGAATTTAATAGATGCAGATTTATCATTTGATGAATTATTAAATGCCTTCCATGACTTATTTGATGAATGCAAGATTATTAGCAGAAAATACAAATTGCTAAAAAAGGAGCATGATAGTCTTACTTGTAATTTTGATAAGTTAAAAACTGAATATCATGATAGTTTAGGTTCATGCATAAAATGCCATGATCTAGAAATTCTCCAAAAGGAAAACTTGCTACTTAAAGACACCTTGAAGAAATTTGAGGTTGGTAGCAAGTCTTTGAACATGATCCTTGCAAACAAGGATCACGTTCCCAAAAGAAGTGGAATCGGATTTGTGAGAAGTCCTCACCAAAATCCAACCACCTTCATAAAAGGCCCCATCTTACATGTTCAATACCAAAGCAAATGCAACTTTTGTTGCAAACTTGGACAAAAAACACATTATTGTCCATTTAAGAAAATTAGTCCGAACAGATTAATTTGGGTTCCTAAAGGAACCATGATAAATTCTATGCAACATGATAAAAAATGTAGATCTATTTTTGAGGCACCCAAAAGCAAATGGGTACCTAAAGATCATCCTTTCTTGTAAAGACATAAAACATCATAAGCTGGGAGCAAGAAATAATATCCTGCTCTTTGGATTCTCGATATTCATGACCCGAGATGCAAAAAGTGTTAGGATCGAGAGCACTAAGAGGGGGGGGTGAATTAGTGCAGCGGAAATCTTACAACGATTAAAACCAAAAGCTGCGTTCGTTCAATAAAAACTATTATGATGCAAAAGCTAATTCTCAGTTTGTATCTAAGTGCAGTTTGCGTCTAAGCATAGATTGCGTCTAAGCGCAGTTTGCGTCTAAACACAGTTTGCGTCTAAGCGCAGTTTGCGTCTAAACACAGTTTGCGTCTAAGCGCAGTTTTGCGTCTAAGCGCAGTTTGCGTCTAAACGCAGATTTACGTCTAAACTCAGATTTACGTCTAAACACAGATTTACGTCTAAACACAGATTTACGTCTAAACGCAGTTTTACATCTAAACGCAGATTTACGTCTAAAACGTCTTTACACAGTTTGAGCAGTTTTACGTTTAAACGCAATTTTACGTCTAGACGCAGTTTCAAAGGGATCTGAACTTTAGAAACTCGTTCGTAAAAGCGCAGAAGACAGTTTTGCATAATCAAGGCGTAAACGTAAACTGCGATGTAAATATCGTACGAAAACGCTGGTTTACGTCTGAAAGCAGATTCGGACAGATAAGCACTTAAAAACTTGTTCGTGAAGGCGTAGAAGATAGTTTTGTAGAATCAAAACGTAAACGTAAACTATAATGTACGAAAACACCGATTTACGTTTGAATGCAGATTCGGCAAGAACAGCACTTAGAACTTGTTCGTAAAAGCGCAGAATGCAGTAGTTATGAAGGAGGTTTGCAGTAATGATAAAGTGCTCAAAATAAATGCAAACCAGAGATTTAGAGTGGTTCGGTCAGTCTTGACCTACTCCACTTTTGGCTTCCTCCATCGACGAGGTCACCGACGTCAACTAGAGGCCTTCCTTCAATTAGGCGAAGGCCAACTGCCCTTTTTACAGTTTCTCTCCTTTTGGCAGGCTCAGGAGACAACCTTTACAGACCTTTCTCTCCTCACTTTACAACTCAAAACTTGAAGAACAGAAGGAGGAGACTTAAAGGCTTTACAACACTTTTGAGCTCTTAGAATCACAGAAAAGATCAAGATTTCGGTATAGGTCTGTATCTTTTCAGTGCTGAATGGGTGGGGTATTTATAGGCCCCAACCCAGTTCAAATTTGGAGCTCAAACCGATCAAATCCCGGAATTCCGGGATCAGGCGGTTGCACCTCTTGACTGGAGAGGTTGCACCGCCTGGCAGAGCTCGAAGACCGAGCTCAGGCGGTGCCACCTCTCTATCAGGGAGGTTGCACCGCCCAGTCTTGCTCGAAGACTGAGCCCCAGGCGGTGCCACCTCCTGGCTGGGGCGGTTGCACCTCCCAATCTCGCTGGGAGACATAGCCTGGGCGGTGCTACCTCCTGGCTGGGGCGGTGCCACCTCTTTCACTATTTCAGCTCACTTGGTTTGGCTCCAAATTTGGCCCAAACCAGTCCGAACTTGGGCCTAATTGGCCCCTACTTGGGTTATAGGATTAACACCTAATCCTAACCCTAATTAATGTGCTAACTATGATTTTAAAGACATTTTCTAAGCTATTACAAAGTCCGCAAGTCAAGACTTCTTCTGGCGAGCTTCCGGCAAATTTCCGATGGTCTTCCGATGAACTCTCGGAAACCATTCTGCGGACTCCCGGCAAGCTCCTAGACTTCACGATTTGTTCTTAGCGAGTTCCAACAAGCTTCTTCGGCAAGCTCCGATCTTTCTTGGCGAGCTCCGCGAACTCCCAACGAACCTTCGGACTTCCGTCGAACTCGCAACAAATCCTTCGCGCTTGACTCCGACACTTTGTTTCGCTTTATGTCTTCATCGTTATCATAGTTAATCCTGCACAATTAAAACAAAACTTCGATCGAGACAATTAATCCTAAGCAATTAACCAAGTTGTCCGACATGTCATTGGTCCCTCGACGCTTCGTCCGATTCTTCGGCTCATCGTCCTCTCCTGCGGCCTATTGCCCAATCGGCCAGTTGACTCCGTAACTCCGATATCCTTGGCGCAATACCCGCTCTTCTTGGCCCGATGCCCGAGTCCACGGCCCGAAGCCTTCTGTCGATACATCGACCGATCCACCGGTCCGACGTCCAATCTTCTGACATGTTCCTTCGGCACAACATGATTTTCCTGCTTTAATTGTCTCATCCTGATCAAAGCATCCTGCGTCACTCAAAACGCAAATTAAATCATAAACATATATTAAGTAGTTTCATCATCAAAATACGAGATTCAATAAAAAGAACTCGCGATGCTCTCTAGCCTAAATAACAGAAGAGGATTAGAAAATTAAAATTACAAATGCGATATAGATACAATCCTATTTGATCCCTCAAAATTGGAAACCCATGATTCTCACTTCACATATCCTCTGGATTTTCGAACCCATTGATGTCATCCGTTCGTTACTTTCGAATCCAACTATATCATGAACTTACTAAGTTTGTCATTAACTTGCAAGGCTTACCAACTTGAACAATCTGTCACAAACATGTGCACGACATTTAGAGTATGCACGTCACAAGATCTATCTTGATCATGCAAAATTTCTTATCTTACAATGAAAATTCTTACGTAATTACGTAAGTAAAGTTGATTGCTCTAAATGAAAATTCTTCTTAAGTCAAAAACATTCAAATCAGATCACACTACAGTCAGAACAAGTGCTCACCGCCTACAGGCGGTGGCACCGCCCAGCTGGAGGTAGCACCTCCGACTGTCACGTGTTGCAAGCGGTTGCACCGCCCCAGCCAGCGGTGCAACCGCCCGCAATTCTGCCTCTTTTTAACCCGAGCTAGGGCCGGTGGTGGAACCATCCCCAACTCACTCCCTTCCCCTCTTTACTCTTCCAAAGCTTCGCCACCTCCATTTCACCCCTCATAGCATCCCAAATACTCCTCATTTTGAAGCAAAAGATCAACAATCTCTCCTTCTATTGAAGATCTCACTAAGGTATTCTCTAAGAACCCCTTAAATTCTGTTTTTGATTTATTTACTCTTGCTCATTACTATCCTCTTAAATAGCAGTAGTTATGGGGTCTAGAAGATCCTCAAGGGACAAAGGGAAGAGGAGATTAGTGGAAGATTTTGATCTTACCCTTTTCAATTCAAAATATCATGCTGAAAAGTTTTCCTCTTTCGAACTTAGGAGTGTCAATAAGGAAAAACATGTAGATTTAAATGAACTAAGAGACTTAGAGACAATCCAATGGTTTGCAAACTTAGATCTACTCCCTATTTTACAAATTAGTGAACCCATCTATCCAAGACTTGTTAGACTATTTTACAATAATATACAAGTAGATGAAGAAGAACGAATGTCTACCTATCTCTTATGACAACACATCTCCATTACTGATAAATTCATTTGCGACATGATAGGCATTCCCCTAAAAAATAGAGGACTTTATTTTAGAGGATCATGGGATGATGAAACTGTTGGGACAACATATGTTGAAGCCTTAGGAACAATTTTCGCCAATCCCAACTTAGCATTTGTTCCTAAAAGTTGTGAACATCTACTACCACTAAACACTAAGGTACTTCATCATATCCTAACTAGCATCATTCTCCCTAAACAATACCATCATGATGAAGTAAGCCAAATAGAATTAGGAACTATGTATTAGATCATAAAAGGACATGACATCTGTCTTGGTTATCTTATCCAGCAAAACATGTTAGAACTATCTAAGAAAGACATGATGCTTCCATATGGTGGTATAATCACTAGAATACTGAAAGCATACGATATTCCAATACCACTGGAAGAAGAAGTAATAAAAGTAGATAGGTTTAGCATAATAAATAAAAATCTACTTCACCGATTAAGATGTGTTTATAGAAATGGTAACTGGGTTAGAATACCTAGAAGAATCGATCCCCCCTAACCTGAACCGGAACCAGAAACACCAGTCTTTAGGGGTACTCAATCTCCTCCGATCTATCCTTTTGAGGAAACACATTCATTTGAGCAAGCTACTGCATCATCTGTCGAAGATATTGGGATTCGGATGGACTGATTTGAACAAAGACAAGAACGGCTTGAACATCGACAAGATCAAATCCTATCTGAGCTGCAGCAAATTCATCGACAGTTTGACTCTTTATTTAGGCACTTTAATTTTCCACCTCCTGAATGAGCTTGTATGTGAACACAATCACCTATTATTATTGTAAACTCTTTATGTTACTCACCATGATGCCCTTTGCATTGATCCTTGATATAGTTACCTGATGTATTTATTTATGAGCATATGCAGAGTTACAAACATCTCTCATTGTTTAATCTTGTTATTCATTGTCGGATTTTACATTGAAACTAAATGTTTTTATAACTACTTTGAAAACCTTGTGCCTTGGTTTCCATGATAAATATGATTTGAGAAAATGATATACCAATGCAGTTGATGAGTCATGACATTGTCATGATATTATTATTGCCATAACACTAAACATCAACTAGCTGATATTTTTACAAAACCTCTAAGTGAAGAACAATTTGATTTCATAAGAAGAGAATTAGGAATGTTGATGTGTCCGAATACATAAACTTGTTGAAATTATTTTTTGGACTTTATTGATTGATTGATCAATTTCACTTAATTGCTATAATGATTTTACACGATTACATGTTAGAAATTATTTGTATGAATATGAAAATTTCCATGATGATAAGCATGTTTTGTCTTCATGATCATATTTGAAAATCAATAGCACAGTCTCGTCCGAATGCATGAAAGTCTTAATTTCGTTTTCGGATTCTCTTAAAAATCGGAGTTTCTCGATACATTATCCTCTTCCGGACTTAATAAAGCATATGTCATAACGAGTTTAATTCTCATCATTGTTGACATATGAAATACATCTCTCATACACCTATATGAAGAATATTCTTTAAAGAAATGGATTTAATAAAATGATTCCTGATTATATGAATGATAGTGTTTTTACTAACAAGGATTCGTTTCTAATACATATCTTGATCCTTGTGAAAATGAAGTAAGATTTAATCTCTTATCAATTTTAACTTCATTTAAAGTAAACTCACAAATAGATGGTGGAGATGCGAGGTAAAAACAGAATTGATATCTCCATGTCATGGTTGCATAATTGATTCACTATTGAAAATGACATGAACCTAGTAAAGGCATCACACTTATGCTCAAAATTCGCTTATATTGTTCTCCTGGTATCACAATTATCATGCTTTTTGTTGATGACAAAGGGGGAGAAATATATGAGTATTAATGTCATGCTTGCATCACCAAGAGATATATGAATTGCTATGCTATGATTGCTATAATTTGCATTATGCCTTGTTTGTATCATGTCAAGATATCAAACAAAAAATCTTACTTCGCAGTTTTACATGTTGATATCTTACAATATGATGAATTGCTACTATTACCATAATTCAAACTTGTAATGTAAAATTTGAAAATGAATGTCAAGCCTTGACATCATCTTCATAGAGATACATCATGATGGGAATCATGATGGGAGTATTGATAAGTTTAAATGATTTTAACTTATCAATATGTCTCTTGAATTCAAAGGTTTTGAATTCAAGAATGACTTATCTCAAGTATGGCATATAAACAGGGGGAGTTAAGGTTAACTCCATTATCAATTGATTGTCATCATCAAAAAGGGGGAGATTGTTGAATCTCGAATTTTGATGATGAAGTCAATTGTCATTTGTTATCTAATCTATATATTGAGATAAGTGTGCAGGATTAACTACGATGAAAGTAAGATATGCAGCAGGAGTTGCGCCGGAGTCAAGACAATGATCACGTTGGGAGTTCGAGAGTTCGATGGAAGTTCGAAAAGTCGTCGGAGGTTCTGCGGGAACAAATCCGAGAAGTCCATGAGCTTGCCAAAGAAGCTCGTTGGAACTCGCCAAGTGGATCGTCGTAAGTCCAGGAGTTTGCCGGAAGTCCGCAGGAGCATCATCGAGGGTTCATCGGATGATCGACGAAAGTTCGCCGGAAGCTCGCCGGAAGAAGCGATTGACGCACCGGAGCAACTTGCAGTAAATGTCTTAGGAAATATCGTAGTTAGCATAATGATTAAGTTGGAAATGGGAGGTGATCCCATTAACTTCATCTTGGGGCAATTGAGCCCCTGAAAAACCCAAATTGGGTCGAATGGATCAACCCATTCGAACCCTGATTTCTGCCAGGCGGTGGCACCGCTTGGGCTCAGTCTCCGAGTGAGACTAGGTGGTGCAACCGCCCCTAACAGGAGGTGGCACCGCCTGAGCTTGGTCTTCAAGCTCTGGCAGGAGGTGTAACCACCTCAGTCAAGCGGTGGCACCGCCGGAGCTCGGTCTTTGAGTTCTGGCAGGAGGTGCAACCGCCCCTGACAGGAGGTGGCACCGCCTAGAGGCTCAGTCTTCGAGCTCTGCCAGGCGGTGCAACCGCTAGATCCCGGAATTCCGGGAATTGACAATTTTGAGCTCGGAATTCAAACTGGGTTGGGGCCTATAAATACCCCACCGTTTCAGCACTGAAAGGGAACTCAAACACACCGAAATCTTGATCTTATTATGTGAGTTTTAGAGCTTAAAATTGTTGTAAAAGCCAAAAGTTCTTCTCCCTCTTTTCTTCCAAGTTCTGATCTTTAAAGAGAGGAGAGAAAATTCTATAAGGGTTGTCTCCTAAGCCCGTCAAAAGGAGTGAAACTGTAAAAGGGTGGTTGGCCTTCGCCTATTGAAGGAAGGCCTCTAGTGGACGTCGGTGACCTCATTGGTGGAGGAAGCCAAAAGTAGATGTAGGTCAAGATTGACCGAACCACTCTAAATCTCGGTTTGCATTTACTTTGAGCATATTATCTTTACTGCAAACCACCTCAAAAGCTTACTGTTTTCTGCGCATATACGATTGAGTTTCAAGCTTTGTACTTTCCGAATCGGCATTTAGACGTAAATCAGTTTTATCGTACGATCATCATATTTCAATTTGTGTTTACGTTTTGATTTCTATAATAACTGTAAACTACCTTTATATCCTTGCTTTAACTGCATCTTGCTTAATTAAGCGATTTACGAATTGGCATTTTGACATAAATCAATTTTTTCGTACGAATATCATATTTCAGTTTGCGCCTACTATCTAATTTGAACCATAATTGCAAACTACATTTATATCTTTGCTGCATCTCGCTTAATCAAAAGTTAACGTGATTTATGAATCAGCTTTCTTACTGAAATCACTTTTATCGAACGAACGTAGTTTTTTTTAATTGTAGAAGGTTTTCCGCTGCACTAATTCACCCCCCCCCCCCCTCTAGTGCTCTTGATCCTAACATCAAGGACCCTATTAGTTCTTCAATCGGAAAGGTATTCAAACTTTTTGATTCTTGAATTATCATTACTTTTGAATCCCAAGTTTTAGAGAGTGATCGTAAAATCTTATTAACAAGTTCAAAATTCAAAAAACATTTGCCAAGAGTTTTTAAACCATTGACGACATCCGTAAAACAGGTGTACATGTCAAAAATGGTTTCGCTCGGCTTCATTCGAAAAAGCTCAAAATCATGCATTAAAAAATTAATTTTTGAATCTTTAACTTTGCTAGTTCCTTCATGCATGATTTCAAGAGTGCACCAAATATCAAAAGTCGTTTCGTAAGTAGAAACCCGATTAAACTCGATTTTGTCTAAGGCACAAAATAGAGCGTTCAGAGCTCTAGCATTTAAAGAAAATGTCTTCTTCTCCAAATCATTCTAATCTTTCATTGGAAGAGAAGACCTTTTAAAATCAGATTCGACAATGTGCCATAAATTCAAATCCAATAAAAGCAAAAAAACTTTCATTCGAGTTTTCCAATAAGTGTAGTATGTCCCATTGAAAAAGGAGGACGAATGAGAGAGTGACCCTCTTGGTTGCCGAAAAGAGCCATTTCAATTTGGGTGTTGTACCAAATATGAAAAACGAGGCTATGATACCAATTGTTAGGATCAAGAGCGGCACTAAGAGGGGGGGGGGGTGAATCAGTGCAGTAGTAAAATAACGGCGGTTTAAAAACTTTCGTACGATAAAACCATTTCCGACGTAAAACTATTTTCGGAAACTTAACTTGAAAGCAAGTTCATAAAAGTATTGAAGGCAGTAAGCTATTGAAGAGGTTTGCACTAAGGTAATAACAAGAATGATTGCAAACCAGAGAAGACGACTGTTTATAGTGGTTCAGTCAATTGTGACCTACATCCACTCCTCCGATTCCTCTTCGGTCGAGGCCATCGGCATCCACTAGAGGTCTTCCTTCAATAGGCAAAGACCAACTCCTTCTTACACCCCTCTTCTCCTTTTCACGGGTTTAGGAGACAACACTTACAAGCACTCACGCTCCTCTTACAGAATTCTAAACTTAGAGTGGAGGAGAGAATTTCTAAAGTGATTTCTACAGCGTTTCTTTCCTTTTTTGCTCTTTGTGCTTGTGTGCTTTAACCAGGGATGAGAGGGGTATTTATAGGCTTCAAGTTGATTCAAATTTGGAGCCTAAAAACATCTCATCCTGGGTTCCTCAGGCACGGGCGGTACCACCGCCCAATGTCAGTTTGGCTGACATTGTCCTAGGCAGTACCACAACCCAGGTCTGGTGGTACCAAGGAGGCTATGTTGGGTGGTACCACAGCCTGACATAGTCTCGAAGATTGTGCCATGATAGTGAGTCTTCTTGGGACACTATTTGGGCTTCTTATTGGGCCCAACGCAGTTCTTACATAGGCCTAGTTGGCCCGTAATTGGGGTGGCCCAATCCAATCCCAATTATGTGCTAACTACGATTCTTAAGACATATTCTAAGCTAAACTAAGTCCGTAAGTCTATTCTTCTAGCGAGCTTCCAGCAATCTTCCGGCGAACCTCCGACAAACTCTCGGCAATGTTCCAGCGGACTACCGGCAAGCTCTTGGACTTGCGATGATCCACTTGGAAAGTTCCGATGAGCTTCTCTAGCAAGCTCCATGACTTCTCAGCTAGTTCCCACAGAACTTCCGATGAACGTCTGGTCTTCCGACGAACTCTCGAACTCCCAATGTGATCGCGTCCTTGACTCTAGGACTTCATTTTGCTTTATGCCTTACTATCGTAGTTAATCCTGCACATGTAAAACAAACTTCGATCTAGATAATTAATACTAAGCATTAATCAAGTTATCCAGCATGTCATTGGTCCCTTGACGCTTCGTCTGATTCTTCGGTGCATCATCCTCTCTTGCGGCTTATTGCCCAATTGGCCAATTGACTCCGCAACTCCGATATCATTGGCACAATGTCCGCTCTTCTTGGCCCGATGCCCGAATCCAAGGCCTGAAGCCTTCTATCGATACGTCAACCGATCCACCAACCCGATGTCCATCTTCTGACATGTTCCTTCGGCCCAACATGATTTTCTTGCTTTAATTGTCTCATCCTGATCGAAGCATCCTGCATCACTCAAAATGCAGATTAAAACATAAACACATATCGATTGATTTTATCATCAAAATTCGAGATTCAACACCTTCACTACCAAAAAAATTGACAAGAGAAGAACTATGTGACCGATCAGCAAAGGGTCTTTGTTCGCATTACGACGAGTCGTGGAACTGCGATCATCGCTGCAGAAGGGGCCGCCTCCTTCTAATTGAACCTCTTGAAGACATGGAGGAGGAGGTCTAGGAGCATGAGAAAGAGGTCACAAATGAGGAACAGCAGCCGGTTGATATTACGATGCATGCCTTTACCGGTTACGCGAACCCACAAACGATGAAAGTAGGAGGACTTCTGAAGCAACAACCTATCACCATTCTTATTGACACTGGGAGCACTAATAATTTTATAGATATAAAGGTTGCTGTCCAAATGGCCTTATCTATCAAGAATTGTAGCAAGTTGGATGTTAAGGTCGCCGATGGATGAATTTTGAAGTGTGATCATAGGTGCCCACGGGTGAAACTGTTGCTATAGGACCAAGAGATAATTGCAGATTTCTTCCTCCTCCCTCTTGATGATTATGAGGCCATGCACATCATCGAATAGCTGACCACATTAGGTGATGTTTCATAAAATTTTGTGAAACTAACTATGAAATTTTACAGTAAGGGGAAACATATGATACTGCACGGGAAACGTGGAGGCGAAGTAATGATGATTTCACACAACGAATGGAGAAGGTTTTGCACAAAGCTTGCAGCAGCTTTTTAGTACAACTTGAGCAGAAACCAAAGGGAGAGCCAACAAAATTTGAAGATCTAAATCTACTTCTTTTGCTTACTAAATTTTCAGATATATTTGACAAACCGCACAACCTACCTCCTACCCGTTGGCATGATCATTATATACCAATTCTTCCGGACAAACCTCTAGCAAATACTTGGTTATATCAGCATTCACATCTCCAGAAGGATGAAATAGAAAAGATCATAAAAAAGATACTCGAAACAAGAGTTATTCGACTATTTTGTAGCCCCTACTCTTCACCAGTGTTCCTCGTACGAAAGAAGGACAGAACATAGCGAATTTGCATTGAATACCAAGCTCTCAATGACATAACTATCAAGGACAAATATCCTATTCCAATAGTAGATGAATTTCTTGATGAATTAAAGGGAGCACGAGTCTTCACAAAGCTGGACTTTTGATCTGGGTATTATCAAATACGAGTGTGCGAAGAAGACATACCGAAAACCGCCTTTCGAACACACAACAACCACTACGAATTTTTGGTAATGCCCTTTGGTCTCACCAATTCTCCCTCCACCTTCCAGAGCCTTATGAATGATAATTTCTAGAATTATATTTGTAAGTTTGTGCTAGTTTTTTCGATGATATCCTTATTTATAACCCTTCTCTTGAAAGTCATTTTTAGCACTTACTACTTGTTTTGACAATTTTGGGAGAACATATTCTTTTTGTCAAAAAATCAAAGTGCAGCTTTCTTCAATAGAAGGTGGAATATCTTGGGCATATTATATCAGAGGAAGGTGTGGCAGTGGACCCCTCCAAAATTCAAGTAATGCAGAACTGGCCGACCCCGAGAAACATAAAATCGCTATGCGGCTTTCTCGGTTTAAAAGGCTAATACCGCAAGTTCGTGAAAAACTATAGAAAGATCAGTGTACCCCTTACTTCTTTACTAAGAAAAGATACCTTCCAATGGTCGGACAAAGCCACCATCACCTTCGATGAACTTAAATCTGCAATGACAACAACACCCATACTAGCACTACTTGACTTCAGCAAGACTTTTGTTATTGAAGCCAATGCCTCCAGAGTCGGAATTGGTGCTATACTAATACAAGATGGCTGCCCTCTCATTTATACTAGTAAGGAAATATCTCTTTCCCATCTCAAGATGACTATTTATGACAAGGAGATGCTCATGATTGTGTATGTGGTGACCAAATGGAGACTGTACTTGATCGGGCGACGCTTTCAGATCAAGACCGACCATAAAAGCCTAAATATTTCTTAGAGTAGAAGATATCTTCCCTCAAGTAGCAAAAATGGTTAACAAAACTTCTTGGATATAATTATGAAATAACTTACAAAAATGGGAAATAGAATGTTGTTGTAGATGCGCTTTCTCGACTACTCGAGCAAGCTGAATTTTCGGTCGTTTCACTTCTGAACAGTGACTTCCTTAAGGATATTAAGAGGGAATAGCATAAAGATTCGAAGACCAGTAAGATCATAAAAAAATTGGAGGAAGTACCAAGATCCGTGGCTCATTATAGTTGGGACTCAAAAGAATTGCGCTATAAGAGATGCATTGTGCTTGTGCCAAATTCTACATGTATAAAGACCATCCTTCAAGAGATGCATTCCACACTTGTGGCTAGGCACTTTGGGTTCCTTAAAACCAATAAGAGAATTAAGAAAAAATTTTATTGGGTAGGGATGACAAATATTATTGCTAAATTTGTGGCACAATGTGATGTATGTCAATGACATAAAGGTGAGATAGTAGCAAGTCCTGGAAAGCTGCAACCCTTACCCATTCCAAACTCAATATAGACTGATATATTAATGGACTTCAATGAAGGTCTTCCCTTATCACAAGGAAAATGTACAATTATTATCGTGGTTGATCGCCTTACAAAGTATGCTCACTTTTGCGATGTTCGTAATCCCTACATGTCTTCTAGTATTGCTCGAATCTTTTTGGAGAATATTGTAAAATTACATGGGATGCCAAGATCTATTGTAAGTGATTGTGATAGGATCTTTTTGAGTAGATTTTAGACAGAGTTATTCTAGACGCATGGCACTAAATTGAAAATGAGTACGACGTATCACCCACAAACCGATGACTAGACTGAAGTGGTGAACAGGTGCTTGGAGACATACTTCAAATGCTTCACCAGTGACCAGCCAAAAGAGTGGATAAAGTGGCTTCCCTGGGTCGAGTAGTGGTATAATACAACTTATCATTCATCCACAAAATATACTCCCTATGAGGCTATGTATGGCCGAACTCCCCCTGTGATCCCAAAATATGTGTTTGGCGCCTTCTAAGTAGAACAAGTATATAGGAAATTACAGGACAAAGACAAAATGTCAATGTTGCTAAAAGATAATCTCACTATAGCTCAAGCAAGGATGAAACAATAATATGATCAACACAATGGCAAAAGAGAATTTTTAGTATGAGATTGGGTCTTCCTACGGCTCCAACCATACAAGCAAACATCAATCCAGACCTGAGCATCTATGAAGCTTTCACCTCGGTTTATGGACCCTACCAAATTTTGGAGCAGATCGGAGCAGTAGCATATAAATTGAACTTACCCTCTAGTTTTCGAATCCATCCAGTCTTCTATGTGTCATGTTTAAAGCTCAAGCAGGGATGAAACGAGACAGCCCAAAGCCATCTACCAAATATGACTACCCAAGGAGAATTTCAGACCTAGCCGAGTGCTATTATTGATTGACGGATCGTAACTCGACACGATGATCGACTATTGAAGTGCTAATACGGTGGGCGAACCTACCAGCGGAAGATGCCACTTGAGAGAACTATGACAACTTGAAGATCAAATTCCCAGAATTCATGGATCGTCAACCTCGAGGACAAGGCTAATTTGTAGAGGGCGAGTCTGTTAGGACTCTAGCTAGGGGAGTCCTAATTGAGTTTCATTGAAAGAGGCATTCATGTAAAACCTACCTAGCCAACCCCTATTAAAGAGGTGAAGAGGCCAGCTAGGGTTAGGGTTAGTTGGGAGGTTACTTCTTAGAGTAGGAGTTGCTAGTCATAGGTGCCCAAAAAGCCAATCACGTGAGTGATGACACATGTGACTTGATACAGAATCTTTTTGCTTATTATATTTTGGCATATATCACTTTATAACTAATGCATATATGCATATATATATTGTGATGTCCTTGGATTTGTGCAATGGGAATCGGATCGTGATGAGATCATGATAATGAGATCGATTCACCTTTAAATATAGATCCTAAATAATCCCGGTCATAGGTTGCTCGAGAGGGACATCGTAATAAACGGACAGACTGGTGTGCTGTATACCCGTCCATATAATGGATGCAGCTGGTCTCATAGCTGCTCGTGTAGGGACACTAGGGATATAGTATAGGTGCTCATTGGAGAATGAGTTCACTGATTGATCCGCTTACGGAATGCTGGATGGTTGATGATGCCTTATTGTCAGACAGCGATTCTGTAGTCCTAGTGGTGTATTTGGTCCTTAGACTTGGACACCAAAGATGTCCTGTATGAGTGCTCCACTCTTTGATACCAGACTTATAGGTTTGGCTGTCCCAGATCTAGTACAGCTAGTCATTGGGAGTGGTAATCGACCTTTTGAGAGCTATTGAGTGTCGATAGAAGATCATCCACTCTCGGCGTCATGAGAAGAATATCCCATGTGTTCTTGCTCAGATAAATCCCTAGCCAGGGTCATTCGGGTTGAGAGAGAAAGAGTTCTTCGGAAGAATCCGATTAGAGCGAGATTCGAGTAGAAACCGTATGGGTCTGACAGCACCATGCTCGATATACGGTCTCTGGGATATTAGATGAATGAGGGACTATAGGTACACGGTAATTGAGGACAAACAGGTCCAATGGATTGGATTCCCCTGTATCGTCTGGGGACTACGGCATAGTGGCCTAGTATGTCCGTAGTCAATGAGTCGAGTGAATTATTACAGAGATAATAATTCACTGAGTTAGAAGGAGTTCTGACAGGTATGACTCACGGTCAACTCGATATTGGGCCTAGAGGGTCAAACACATATGGTAGGCATTGTGATGAGTAGAGGTTCGGATATGAGATATTAAACGGAGCCCTTGTCTTATTGGATATTCAATAAGCCCATGAATTATTGGATCCCATGGACGAGATCCAATAAGAACCCTTGAGAGATTATTGGATAGAGATCCACTAATCTAAAAGACTTGGGTTATTGGATGCAGATCTAATACCCACTAAGGGAGGATCCATTAGGGTTTGACAGGGGGCCTCTATAAATAGGAGGGATTCAGAGCCTCATAGGCTAGAGCCTTTGCTTGCCTCTCCTATTCTCCTTCCCTTCTCCACCTCAGAGAAGGCTTGGAGTTTTGAGGAGCGTCATCGCAGCCCTATTGTGTGGATCACCGCTAGAGAGGAGGAAGCTTGGCCTCCTTCACCCTCTCCTAAGGATCTGCAAGGAAACAGGGATATATGATCTCCCTAGGTAACACAATATACTCTATACGCAGTTTTAAGTTTCGCGAATTTTGCGCACCAATCTTCGCACAATGATGAACATCTCTTTGGGAATCGAGGATTTTGTTTTCTTGTTCTTCCACTGCGCATGTGATGTCGCCCCCAAGATTTCCCAACAGTGGTATCAGAGCCAGGTTGTTCATGCGAATGATTGGTTTTGAACTGCGTGTGTTGTGATTAGAAAGAATTTTGACATCAAAATCGTTGACGCAAAAGTGAGAACGGGTAGCAACAGTTGTTGCCCTCGATCTACGTGCATGCAATGCAGCTACAGGCAGGCAGCACAGAGGCTGTGTTTGGCCGCTTGTAGTAGGCTTGCGTCCGACGGGGCTAGCAGCCCACGGGCAGAGGCGCCTACGGCCGCTTCTCCCACGGAGTGAGGCGCCGCAGGGCCGCGGCGCCTACTACCACTGCTCCCGCGGGCTAAACCTCCCCGCAAGGGCAGCCGCCCGGCGGGATAGCACCGCCTACGGGCGTTGCCCCGTGGGCAAAACCGCTTGCGGAGGCGGTGGCGCCCGCAGGGGCTCCCACCTGCAGGGGCAGCACCGCCTGCGGGCGTTGCCCCGCCGGCAGAACCGCCCGCGGAGGCGGCAGCGCCGCCAGCGGGCGTGCCGCCTGCAGGCGAGTGCAGCGCTCTTGCCCCCCCGCACAGGCCGCCGCTAGCAGGGTGGCGGCGGTGGTGGCAATAAGGGAGTAGTGGATTAGGGCATTCTTGAGAAAAAGATAGTTTTACCCCTGTGAATTTCAGAAATTCAAATTCTGTCCTTTTATACAAATTACGAAAATACCCCTATGAATTCAAAAATTCCCTATATGTCCCTGATTTCATAAAATACTAATTAATTAAAAAGTTTAGTTGATTATTATTTTTATTATTATCTAGTAGTCCTATATGATGATGATTATTTATACATGTGATGTATGATGTGTGGACGGATGATCATGGACCGTGTGATGTGTATACTTGTGATAATTATTATTGAGGTATACGAGCCTCCATTATATTTCTCATTTATTGTCGGGCCTGCGTGCCTATGATTAAGTTGTAATCACATGAGGAGGCGCAGCGGGAGCTTGGATGCGATAGCGGGACCCACGAGACGAACGATCACGATGCATGAAGATACATCAAGATGTCGACGGAACCAACGAGGACGAGATGGACGATCACAGGGCATGGAGATGCACCGTTGCACACATAGATCTTGATGTGAGTGATTGGGCCTACTAGCTCGGGCCTAATCACATTAGGTTGTGGTCCTTGATCATCTGGTGTGATTGCTTATACACATACTAGATATGTATATATATTTGCATACAATGTAGATATATATTAAATATGTATATGTGTGACATGTCATATTAGGAGACCAAATCATAGAAACATCTCTCGATAATATTAAGTCGGTAAACGTGAGGCAATTAGATTGACCCACGTGGCCTTCCATCGTTATGAGTAGGAACCGATTCCTGGTGTAGGTTGAGTTGGTCGAGTCCCTCGAGACTCACCTATATCGTGATTCGCTATCTTGCTTACGACATAGAGATGTCACCGGTGACATGAGGGCGTGATATGCTTGGTCGAGTCCCTTGAGGGTATATCATCAAATCAGACTCATCTTGTAACGAAGGTGTTGACTTAACCGAGCATCATGGTTGGTCGGGTCCCTCGAGGCCATGGTGATTCAGAGGCCGAACAGGATGGGAATCACAAGTTGTGATCGGCAAGAGTTGCCTACCTTTTAGGCTTAGTGTGATTAGTCGAGTCCCTCGTAGTTACACTAAGACGCTGATTGGATCCTGATCCCCACTAGAAGTCTGTCGGAGACTTTCATTTCACGTGCTGAGGGTGTCGCGTGACTCGTTAGTAAAATAGTGGGAGCATATTAAGATAGAAGTCCATATCTTGATAGTTTATATCTTGCAAAATCTGCATGTTATTCATTTCTGCTACATCTTTGTTTTTATAAAATGTCGCTTTTAAATCCCTTACGTGGCATACTTGATGTCAACCGCCTCACTGGTCCAAATTATACGGATTGGCTCCGTAACTTGAGAACTGTTCACACAGTGGAGAAAATCATGTGCGTCCTTGATACAGTGATGCCTACGCCCGAAGAAGGGGCAAGCGAGGATGAGATCGCTCGCTACATGAAGTACATTGATGACTCCACTCTTGCTCAATGCTATATGTTGGGCTCTATGACTCCTGAGTTATAGAGACAACATGAAAAGATGGATGCCAGATCTATTCTCCTACATGTCCGCAAATTGTTTGAGGAATAGGGAAGGACTCAGCGATATGAGATATCCAAGAGCCTCTTCAGCGCTAGGATGACTGAGGGGACACCGGTTCAGAACCATGTTCTAAAGATGATTGAGTGGATAGAGAAACTCACAGGTCTAGGAATGGTCCTAGAGGATAACTTGTGTGTGAACATTGTGCTTCAGTCCCTACCAGATTCCTTTTCACAGTTCATAATGAATTTGTTAGGACTCTAGCTTGGAGAGTCCTAATTGAGAGGGACATTCATGTAAAACTGTTAGGACTCTAGCTAGGAGAGTCTTAATTGAGATGGACATTCTGTTAGGACTCTAGCTAGGAGAGTCCTAATTGAGAGGGGCATTCATGTAGGAGGTTTTTTCTTAGAGAAGAATTAGGAGTTGTAAGGGAATAAGAGTCTTGACTAGGAGTCCTATTAGGAGTTGGTTAGAAGTAAGAGTCTTAAGTAGGAGTCCTATTATGAGTTAGGGTTTAGAAGCCCTATAAATAGTCATGTATTCCACCTCTTTTGATAAGCAATAGATGAATCTTTTCTGCAGCCTTTGAGCAGCAACTTGGAGGGAGGAACCCCTATAGAGTTCTAAGGAGGCTGATCCCCTGAAGAGATCAACCCCAAGTTTAGAATCTGCAAGGGTTCTAACACATGGTATTAGTTCAGCGTTCTTGGCATCTCGCTGCCCTTTCACAGCCATCGATCAACCCTCCACAACCGCCCAAAGCAATTCCCATAATTGCTTAATAGATCGTTGCCAAATTCCGTCGTCATCTCCACCACCACGGATCATCCTTTGATCTCTCCGTGAATTGCAACAGGTTCTAGTTTTCTACCTTATTGCTGCTGCAATTTAGTTATCCTTATTTGAAAATCCCAAAAAAATTATTCCTATATTGTTGCATAAACTTTTCGTCATAAAGTTTTCATCTCTACGACGCAAGATACATTGTAGAATTCCAACCGTATAGCACCGTCTATTTGATCTTGCTACTGTATTTTTTTCTATCCAAATCTCTACGAAATTTTTATGACATCTTTGACATTTCTTAACAGCAGATTTTCTTTAGTTTTAACAAAAATTCTCAATATAAACCATTGATATTTTACGTCTAATCTGCTATACTTGAAAATCTGCACTGTAAAATTTTAGCCGCATAGCACTGTTTGTTTGATCTTGATACTACGTTGTTTCTATCCAAATCTCTACGAAATTTTTATGATAGCTTTGATACTTCCTAACAGTAGATTTCCCTTTAGTTTTAACAAAAAATTCTCAATATAAACCACTGATCTTTTACGTCCAATCTGCTGTACTTAAAAATCTATGCTGTAGAAAATTTCAGCCGCATATTGTTGCCTTAACCCATCTATTTGAAATCTTTTTTTAATGAAATTTCTTATACACTTCATAGATTATCTTGGCTTCCATCTATGATTGATCTATTGAGAAATTCATCTCTAAAATGATTTTGTGTTGCTATAAATTTTCATCGTAACCCAACTGAAATTTTTCGACGAGAATTCTGCTATCGCAACTTGCACCAATTTTCTTGCTGTTATACTGCCGAAATTCTCTTGATTAAATTAGACATCCTTGCTGTCATATAAACTGTGATTTTTCTATCAATTCCCTCCTCAATTCTCACAAGTTTTTGGTAGAAATTACATCGAGAAACCATTGTTTTTTTCGACGACAATTCTACTCTTACAAGACAGCACATACTTGCTGCAACTTCCACTGATTTCAATCAAACCTTTGCTGCCATCTACCACAGATCCAAAACTTTCATCCATAGCCCTAAAACTCCACTAAACCATACCCTCAAACTGCACCCAAAACAGCCACAAAACAAGCCTAAATCGTAGCCTGCATCCACCGATCCACCAACCTTTTCGACCATCACTTCTCTCAACCAATACATGCCTTTAACCTGACAACAAAAGAGAGATCTTAACATCATAGATTTGGAGGCATATACTATGGCATCTAAGGAGGCAATCAATGCTAAATTCAAAGCCTTGGAGGTACGAATGGAGGATAAGATTCGGACGCTCTTTACCGAACTCAGATTGGGCCTACCACTAAGCTCGAAAAAATCATATCAAGGAGAGAGCTTTGCCCAATCACACCAGGCCTGAAGAGATGAGTTCCAAGGGAGGGGAGGCTCTATAACTGACCCCAACTATCCATATATGAGGGTAAATTTTCCTAGATGGGAAGAAGGAGACCCGATTGGTTGGATCTCACGAGTGGAGCGATATTTTCGGTACCACAAAACCGCGGACGCATCTATGATAAAAATTGCAGCTATACATCTTGAAGGAGATGCCATACAGTGGTTTGACTAGTTTGAACACACTTATGGAGTCCTTTCATGGCGAAAATTCAAAGAAAGACTGCTGATCCGCTTCAGACCAATGGATTACGAGAATATTGACGAACAACTTGCAAAGATCTGACAAACCTCCACCATTCAGGAGTACCAAACTAGGTTTGAAAGGTTATCTAATCAAACTCATGATTGGTCTCAAAAACAGCTATTGAGGACCTTCATTGAGGGCTTGAAGCCGGAGATCCGAGGAGAAGTTAAAGCGCGACAACCGTATACGCTTATGGCAGCCATCTCTTTCGCACGACATCAAGAGGAGCAATTGAACCATGAAGCTCGAAGGACTAGGGTCGCTCCTCAACTAATAATATTGAAGCCCTTAGCCCCCCCTACTGTCGACCAAGTCCGTACACCAAAGAGGTTAACAAGAGAAGAGCTTCGGGAGCGATATGCGAAGGGGTTATGTTGGCATTGTGACGAGCCGTGGAGCCGTGAGCATCCCTGTAGTAAAGGGGGACTTCTTATGATTGAACCGATAGAAGAAGAGGTCATTGAACATCCAAAAGAGAGCCTTGAACATGAAGAAGAAGATGCAGAAGAAGAGCCACAACCGACCAAAGTTACGATACATACACTAGCTGGCTACTCAAACCCGCAAACGATGAAAGTTGGGGGCCTTCTCAAACAACAACCGATCACTGTTCTCATCGACATGGGCAGCACTAATAACTTCCTAAACAGTAAGGTTGTTGTCTATATGAACTTACCTATTGAGAATTGCAGCAGGTTTGTCGTTAAGGTCGCCAACGGATGGATTTTGAAGTGTGATCATAGGTGCCCGCAGGTGAAACTATTGCTGCAGGACCAAGAGATAATTGCATATTTCTTCCTCCTCCCTCTTGATGATCATGAGGCCATACTCAGAATTAAATGGTTGATGACATTAGGTGATATTTCTTGGAATTTTATGCAACTATTTATAAAATTTTACAGTAAGGAGAAACAGGTGATACTGCATGGGAAACGTGAGGGCGACGTAACAATGATTTGCACACAACAAATGGAGAAGGTTTTGCATAAAGCATGTAGGGGCTTTTTGGTATAACTTGAGCAGCAAATTAAAGGAGAGCCAATAGAATTTGAAGATCCAAACCTATTTCCTTTGCTTGCTGAATTTTCAGATATATTTGACGAGCCGCACAACCTACCTCTTACTCGTCGGCATGATCATTGTATAATGATTTTTCCAGTCAAATCTCCAGCAAATACTCAGCCATATTGGTATCCACATCTCCAGAAGGATGAAATAGAAAGGATTTTAAAAGAGATGCTTGAAACAAGAGTTATTCGGCCAAGTTGCAACCTCTATTTTTCACCGGTGCTACTTGTACGCAAGAAGGACGGAACATGACGAATATGCGTTGATTACCGAGCTCTCAATGGCATAACCATCAAGAACAAATACCTTACTCCAATAGTAGATGAATTGCTAGATGAAAGGGAGCACAAATCTTCACAAAGCTGGACCTTCGATCCAGGTATTATCAAATACGAGTGTATGAAGAAGTCATACCGAAAATCGCCTTTCGAACACACAACGGCCACTACGAATTTTTACTTTCTTCAACAAAAGGTGAAATATCTTGGGCATATCATATCAGAGGAAGGTGTGATGGTGGACCCCTTCAAAATTGAAGCAATGCAAAACTGGCCTACCCCGAGAAACATAAAATTGCTACATGGCTTTTTGGGTTTAATAGGCTACTACCGTAAGTTCGTGAAAAACTATGGAAAGATCAGTGCACCACTTACTTCCTTACTGTTTTATGGTCGTACAGAGCCTCCACTGCCTTCGACAAACTTAAGACAGCCATAACGACGACGCCGATGCTAGCGCTACCATATTTCAACCGACCCTTCATCATTAAGGCCGATGCATCTGGAGACAGAATGGGAGACGTTCTCATGCAAGATGGTCGACCACTCACATACATTAGCAAGACATTGTCTCCTCCCTATCAAAACATGTTAACATATGATAAGGAGATGCTCGCCATTGTATACGCAGCAACGAGGTGGAGATCGTACTTGATCAGGCGATACTTTCAAATCAAGATCGACCATAAAAGCCTAAAATATCTCTTGGAGCAGAAGATATCTTCCCCCGAGCAGCAAAAAAGGGTAACAAAACTTCTTGGATTTGATTATGAAATAACTTACAAAAGGTGGAAAGAGAATGTTGTTGCAGATGCGCTTTCGCAGCTACTTGAGCAAGCTGAATTTTCGGTCGTTTTACTTCCAACCAGCGACTTCCTTGAGGATATTAAGATGGAATGGCAGGAAGATTCGGAGACCAGTAAGATGAAAAAAAAAAAAAAAAATAGAGGAAGCACCAAGCTCCGTGGCTCATTACAATTGGGACTCGAAAGAATTATGCTATAAGGGACGCATTGTGCTTGTGACAAATTCTACTTACATCTTCAAGAGCAGATTTTGGACAAGGTTATTCCATATGCAGGGTACTAAATTGAAATGGAGTACGATATATCACCCACAAACCAATAGCCAGACGGAAGTTTTAAATAGGTGCTTGGAGACAGCACAAAGCCACCCACCAAATATGACTACCCAAAGAAAACTCCAGACCCAGCCAAGTGCCATTATTGATCGACGGATCGTGACTCGACGACGATGACCCACTAATGAAGTGCTAATAGAGTGGGCGAACCTACCAATAGAAGATGCCACTTGGGAGAACTATGACGACCTGAAGATCAAATTCCCAGAATTCACGAATCATCAGCCTCGAGGACAAGGCTAATTTGAAGAGGACGGGTCTGTTAGGACTCTAGCTTGGAGAGTCCTAATTGAGAGGGACATTCATGTAAAACTGTTAGGACTCTAGTTAGGAGAGTCTTAATTGAGAGGGACATTCTGTTAGGACTCTAGCTAGGAGAGTCCTAATTGAGAGGGGCATTCATGTAGGAGGTTTTTTCTTAGAGAAGAATTAGGAGTTGTAAGGGAATAGGAGTCTTGACTAGGAGTCCTATTAGGAGTTGGTTAGAAGTAAGAGTCTTAAGTAGGAGTCCTATTAGGAGTTAAGATTTGATAAAATGACTTTCCTCCTTCATGCACAAAGGATTATAACAAAAAAAAAGAGGAAGATTTATTCAAAGCATTATACGTATCATGCCTTCCTTTATATGTTTGATAACTTGCTTATATTGTTCTCCTAGTATCACATCTACCATGCTTTTTATTGATGACAAAGGGGGAGAAATATATGATTTGATGCTATAAACACTGATGCTATGATTATGCCATGCCTGCATCATCAAGAGATATATGAACAGATGCCATATATAGAAATGCAACACTTGCTAAAATATTTGAAATATGTACATCTGCTAAAATATTTGAAATGTGTACATCATCTAATGATATCAAAATCTTACTTCACAGCTTTACATATTGATATCTTACAATATGATGAATTGCTTCAATTACATTCATTCAAAATTGTTATGTAAGAATGAATGTCAAGCCTTGACATCATCTTCAGAAATGTCACTTGAATTCTTAGGTCTTGAATTCAAGAATGACTTATCTCAAGTATGGCATTTAGATAGGGGGAGTTAAGATTAACTCCATTATCAATTGATTGTCATCATAAAAAAGGGGGAGATTGTTGAATCTCGGATTTTGATGATGAAGTCAATTGTCATTTGTTGTCTAACCTATATGTTGAGATAAGTGTGCAGGATTAACTACGATGAAAGTAAGACATGCAGCAGGAGTTACGCTGGAGTCATGACAATGATCACGTTGGGAGTTCGAGAGCTCGACGGAAGTTCGGACAGTCGTCGAAGGTTCTGCGGGAACAAATCCGAGATGTCCATAAGCTTGCCAAAGAAGCTCGTCGGAACTCGCCAAGTGTATCGTCGCAAGTCCAGGAGTATGCCGGAAGTCCGTAGGAGAATCACCGAGGGTTCATCGGATGATCAACGGAAGTTCGCCGGAAACTCGCCGGAAGAAGCGATTGACGCACCGAAGCAAGCTACAGAAATTGTCTTAGAATTTATTGTAGTTAGCACAATGATTAAGTTGGAAATGGGAGGTGATCCCATTAGCTTAATCTTGGGGCAATTGGGCCCCTGAAAGACCCAATTTGGGCCGAATGGATCTACCCATTCGGACCCTGATTGCTGTGGGAGGTGCAACTGCCCAAGCCAGGAGGTAGCACCGCCTGGGCTAAGTCTCCCAAGGAGACTGGGCGGTGCAACTGCCCCAGCCAGGAGGTGCAACCACTTGGGCTCAGTCTCCAAGCGAGACTGGGCGGTGCAACCTCTCGTGAAAGGAGGTAGCACTGCCTGAGCTCGGTCTTCGAGCTTTGGCAGGCGGTGCGACCGCCCCAGTCAGGAGGTGCAACCGCTTGAGCTCGGTCTTCGAGCTCTGGCAGAGAGGTGCAACCGCCCCTGACAGAGGTGGCACCGCCTAGAGGCTCAGTCTTCGAGCTCTGCCAGGCAGTGCAACCGCTCCAGTCAGGAGGTGCAACCGCCTGATCCCGGAATTCCGGGAATTGACAGTTTTGAGCTCCAAATTTGAACTGGGTTGGGGCCTATAAATACCCCACCCATTCAGCACTGAAAGGAACAACTAACACTTGAAATCTTGACATCTTTCTGTGATTCTTACAGCTCAAAATTGTTGTAAAGGCCAAAAGTTCTCCTCCCTCTGTTCTTCAAAGTTTTGAGTTGTAAAGAGAGGAGAGAAAATTTCTGTAAGGGTTGTCACCTAAGCCCGTCAAAAGGAGTGAAACTGTAAAAGGGTGGTTGGCCATCGCCTATTGAAAGAAGGCCTCTAGTTGACGTCAGTGACCTCGTCAGTGGAGGAAGCCAAAAGTGGAGTAGGTCAAGATTGACCGAACCACTCTAAATCTCGGTTTGCATTTACTTTGAGCATTTTATCTTTACTGCAAACCTCCTAAATAGCTACTGCCTTCTGCGCTTTTACGAACGAGTTTCTAAGTTCAGAACTTTCCGAATCTACGTTTAGACGTAAATCGGCTTTTTCGTACGATCATTACATTTCAGTTTACGTTTACGTTTTGATTTCAATCATAACTGCAAACTGCCTTCTGCGCATTTATAAAACGTATCTCAAAGTTCAGTATCCTCAAAATTGGCATTTAGACGTAAACCGATTTTATCGTACAAACGTCGCATTTCTGTTTGCGCTTGCATTCTGATTTTTATCATAAACTGCAAACTGCCTTCGTAGATTTACTTTAACGTCATCTCGCTTAATCTTAAGTTAAAGTAATCATAGAATCTGCTTTTACATCGAAATCATTTTTATCAAACGAACGCAGCTTTCGATTTTAATAGTGAAAGATTTCCGCTGCACTAATTCACCCCCCCCCCCCCGCCCTTAGTGCTCTTGATCCTAACAGTTCAATCGAGTGTCTATTTGTAAAACGTCTTTTGATATTGTTGAATCTCGGATTTTGATGATGAAACCAATTGATAAGTGTTTATGTTTTAATCTATGTTTTGAGTGACATAGGATGCTTCGATAGGGATGAGATAATTAAAGCAGGAAAAATTATGTTGGGTCGGAGGAAAACATGTCAGAAGATTGGACGTCGAGCCGGTGGATCGATCGACGTATCGACAAAAGGCTTCGGGCCATGGATTTAGGCATCGGGCCAAGAAGAGTGAATATTGCGCTAAGGATATCAGAGTTGCAGAGTCAACTGGCCGATTGGGCAATAAGCCGCAAGAGAGGACGATGCGCCGAAGAATCAGACGAAACGTCAAGAAACAATGACATGCCGGACAACATGATTAATGCTTAGTATTAACTGTATAGATCGAAGTATGTTTGTACATGTGCAAGATTAACTACGATAGTAAGGCATGAAGTAAAATGAAGTCCCGGAGTTAGGGACGCGACTTCGTTGGGAGTTTGAGAGTTCGCCGGAAGTTCGAACGTTCGTCGGAAGTTCTAGCGGAAGCAACCGAGAAGTCTCGGAGCTTGCTAGAGAAGCTCATCGGAACTCACCAAGAAGATCATCGTGCAGTCCATGAGCTTGCCAGGAGTCCGTTGGAACATTGCCGAGAGATTGTCGGAAGTTCGCCGGAAGATCACCGGAAGCTCGCCGGAAGAAACCAAGATGTAGGGACTTATTTAGCTTAGTAAATGTCTTAGGAATTGTAGTTAGCACATAATTGAGTTTGGATTTGGGCCAACCCAATTAGGGGCTAGCTAGGCCCATGTAAGGACTATGTTGGGCCCAATGAGAGGCCCAAACAGTGCCCCAAGAAGTCTCACCGTCATGGCATAGTCTTCGAGACTATGTCAGACGGTGGTACCACCAGTTTGGGTGGTTGTACCACCCCTAGCAAGGTGCCAAGCGATGGTACCGCTAGTTTGGGCGGTGGCACCGCCCAGCACAGCACCCTAGGCGATGCTACTGCCAGACTGGGCAATGGTATCACCCAGTGCAGTGTTAGTGTCAAACTAACACTAGCGGTGGTACCGCCCGTGCCCGGGGAACCCGGGATGAGATGTTTTTAGGCTCCAAGTTTGAATCAACTTGAAGCCTATAAATACCCCTCTCATCTGGCATACACTCGAAATCACTCATGAGAGCACTAGTAGAGTAAAGGAGTCCAAAATTAATCTTTTGGTCTATACTTATAAGTTGTTTCGGATGAAACCAAGTGAGCCCATTGGAGACATGTACACCCGGTTTATGGATGTTGTCAATGGTCTAAAAGGACTTGGTAAAAAAATTTTAAATTTCAAACTTGTTAACAAAATATTAAGATCCCTCCCAAAGAGTTGGATCCTAAAGTAATGGGTCTTTGATGAACTTATTGGGTCTTTGATGACCTACAAAATGACTTGCAATACTCATAAAGAGCTTGAAAATAACCTTCCAAAGAACAGGAAGGATATGACACTAAGAACTCATGAAGACCACTTGAAAGAAAATTCAAGTGATCAGGACTATGATGATGACTTGGCACTCTTGACAAGAAAGTTTAAAAACTTCATAAAAAGAAATAAATCTAAAAATGATACTAAAAATAAAATTGAATCCAAGAAAGAATAAGTTATATGCTACGAATGCAAGAAGCCCGGATATTTCAAAAGCAAATGTCCCCAAGTAAAGAAGAAGCAACTAAAGAAGAAGAATATGCTCAAAGCGATGTGGGTTGACTTAGTGATTCCGAAAGCGAAGAACAAAGCAACAAGGAGATCGCCAACTACGCACTAATGGCTATCGGAGATGAGGTAAGTAGTTCATTAGATGCAAATTTATATTTTAATGAGCTTTTAAGTGATTTTCATGAATTGTTTGATGAATGTAAATTAGTTAGTAAAAAGCATAAACTATTAAAAAATGAGCATGCTTCTCTTGTTAGTGATTTTGATAGATTAAAAATTGAGCATGATGATAATTTAGCTCCTTGCACAAAATATGATAAATTAGAAACACTTAAAAAAGGAGAATTTACAACTACATGAAACCCTAGAAAAAATTAAAAATAGGTAGCAAATCCTTAAACATGATTCTTCAAGTAACACTCATAAAAATCCAACCATATAAGAGATGGAATCAACTTTGTGAGTAACACTCATAAAAATCCAACCATCATTATTAAAGGCCCAACTTTGCATGTTTTACCTCGAAACAAATGTAACTTTTGATGCAAATTTGGACATGACATATTGCTTATAAATGTCCATTTAAGATATGTAGTCCACACAAATTAATTTGAGTTCCTAAAGGAATCGTAAAGAACTCCATGCAAAATGATAAGTTAAGTCGATTGACTTTTGAGGCACCCAAGGTCAAATGAGTACCTAAAAATCACTCTTTTTTGTAGAAATATTTACCATCAAAAGCTAGGAGCAAGAGATGGTACCTTAATAGTGGATGCTTAAGGCACATGACGGAGATCCATCTCAATTCTCTAAACTCACTACCCTAGACGAAGGGTATGTCACCTTCGAAGATAACAACAAGGGTAATATCATTGGTAAAGGAACCATAGGTAACAAATCTAACTTTTTAATTAAAGATGTGTTGTCGGTTGATGGCTTAAAGCATACTCTTTTGAGCATTAGTTAATTATGTGATACAGGATACATCATTAGATTTGAATCCAATACTTGCATTATTGAATAACCTCACAAAAACACCTCTATGATTGCCCTAAAACAAAATAATGTATACACTATTGACAGAACTTTATAATGAAATGTGTTTTTCAGTTTTGAATGATGATGCTTGGGTTTGGCAGAGGAGATTAAGTCATGCTAGCATGAAACTAATCTCTCAAATCTCATCCAAAGAACTTATAAGAGGTATTCCTAACATTAAGTTTGTTAAAGATAATGTGTATGATGCATGTCAACTAGGAAAACATATAAAATATAATTTCAAACCAAAGAATTAAATAAGCAACTCTAGACTATTGTAATTAATCCATATGGATTTGTTTGGACCAATTGATACATCAAGCCAAGGAGATAGCAAATACGCCTTTGTAATTGTGGATGATTATAGTAGATACACTTAGACATACTTCTTGGCATACAAAAGTGATTGCTTTAGGTATTTCTCTAACTTTTGTAAACTTGTTCAAAATGAAAAAGGCTTTATGATTTCATCAATTCAGAGTGATCATGATGGCGAATTTTAAAACCGTGATTTCTAAAATTTTTGTGAATCTAAAGGATACAACCACAATTTCTCTACTCCGAGAAATCCTCAACAAAATGGAGTAGTATAAAGAAAAAATAAAATTTTACAAGAAATGACAAGAACCATGTTGAATGAACATAGCCTGCCTAAATATTTTTTGGCTGAAACCATTAATATGGCATGCTATTGCTAGTCATAGGTGCCCAACAAGCCAATCACGTGAGTGATGGCACGTGTGACTTGATACAGAATCTTTTTGCTTATTATATTTTGGTGTATATCACTTTATAACTATTGCATATATATATATATATATATATATATATATATATTATATATTGTGATGTCCTTGGATTTGTGCAATGGGAATCGGATCGTGATGAGATCACGATAATGAGATCGATTCACCTTTAAACACATATCCTAAATAATCCCGGTCATAGGTTACTCGAGAGGGACATCGTGATAACCGGACAGACTAGTGTGCTATATACCCGTCCATATGATGGATGCAGTTGGTCTCATAGCTGCTCGTGTAGGGACATTTTCTTCTGAAACATCCTTACCCAAGGAATGGAAGTATGTAGATACTCATCCTAAGGAGCTAATCATAGGAGACACATCAAAAGGGGCTCAAACTCGTTCTTCTCTTAAAAAATTTTGTGCCAACGCCACTTTTCTTTCTCAAATTGAACCAAAATGCATTAATGAAGCCTTGAGAGATAATTCTTGGGTTATCACAATGCAAGAAGAGTTGAACCAATTTGAGAGAAATGAGGTGTATGAGCTTGTTCTAAAACCTAATGACCACTTAGTTATCAGTGTTAAATGGGTCTATAGAAACAAGCAAGATGAATTGGTATTATGGTTAGAAACAAAGGTAGATTAGTGGCCAAGGGTTTCAACAAAGAAGAAGGTATCGATTATGAAGAAACCTTTGCTCTTGTGATAAGATTAGAAGCCATAAGGATGCTCCTTGTCTATGCTAGTTGTAATATGTTAGGACTCTAGCTAGGAGAGTCCTAATTAAGTTTCATTAAAAGGGGCATTCATATAAAACCTACCTAGCCGACCCCTATTAAAGAGGTGAAGAGGCCGGCTAGGGTTAGGGTTAGTTGGGAGGTTATTAGGAGTTGGGAGCTTCTTAGAGTATAAGTCTTATTAGGAGTTGGTTAGAAGTATGAGTCTTAAGTAGGAGTCCTATTATGAGTGAAGGTTTAGAAGCCTTATAAGTAGTCATATATTCATCCAATTTTGATAAGCAATAAATAAATCTTCTTAGCAACCATTGAGCAGCAATCTGGAGGAAGGAACCCATGTAGAGTTTCAAGGAGGTCAATCCCATAAAGAGATCAACCCAAATCTTAGAATCCGCAAATGTTCTCACGCTTGGTATCAAAGCAGTGTTTTGGTGTCTTGCTGCCCTTCCATAGCCATTCAACAGCCCTCCAAAGCCGCCCAAAGCAATTCCCACAATTGCTTAAAAGATAGTCGCTAAATTCCGCTATCATCTCCACGACCGTGGATTATCCTTTGATCTCCCTAAGAATTACAAAAGGTTTTGGTGTCCTCACTTACACCTACTGTAATATAGTTATCCTTATTTAAAAATCCAGTCATGTTGAATCTCGGATTTTGATGATGAAGTCAATTGTCATTTGTTATCTAATCTATATGTAGAGATAAGTGTGCAGGATTAACTACGATGAAAGTAAGATATGCAGCAGGAGTTGCGCCGGAGTCAAGACAATGATCACGTTGGGAGTTCGAGAGTTCGACGGAAGTTCGGACAGTCATCGGAGGTTCTGTGGGAACAAATCCGAGAAGTCCATGAGCTTGCC